>NC_041393.1:516548820-516573135 GCF_002162155.2 Triticum dicoccoides | reverse complement strand
TGCGGCGGTGCGCGGTGGTCCGGCGAGGCGGCGCATGGCGGCAGCGATCGGGAAGATGGCGGGGGCCGGCGGCGCAGGGCTCGGGCGCCCGCTGGGCGGCGGCGGCGTCGAACGGGCCGGGAAGGGCCGGACGTGGGCTTGTGGGCCCGCGCGGCTGCGGGGGAGCCGACGAGGCGACATGGAGGCGTGCGGTTGGAGGAGGCGCGCGGCGGGGTGATGTGGCAGCGTGCCATTGGTCGGCACGACGTGGCTGGGCGGCGGTGGACGCGTCCGACGCGGAGGCGGACATGTCCGGCGGCGGGGAGGAGCGGGGCTAGGGTTTGGACTGCGGGAATTTCGGGGGAGGTGCACCTATAAATAGATTCTGGGAGCTAGGAGAGTCCAAATGAGGAGCGGTTTTCGCCCACACGATCGTGATCGAACGACCGAGAGCATGGAGGGGAGTTTGCTGGGTTTTGGTCCCCTTTGGAGG
The DNA here is from genome assembly GCF_002162155.2 of Triticum dicoccoides. Lineage (NCBI taxonomy): Eukaryota > Viridiplantae > Streptophyta > Magnoliopsida > Poales > Poaceae > Triticum > Triticum dicoccoides. Next base: position 516,572,663 of record NC_041393.1, on the reverse strand, counting down.
GGTGTTGGGCTGCAACACACATGAGGCCTTTTTGGTCCCTCGGTTAACCGTTGGAGTATCAAACGGACTCCAAATGGCACGAAACTTGACAGTTGGTCTACCGGTGCTATACAAAGGCCGCTTGGCAAGACTCGGTCCATTCTGAGAATGTTTAAGACCTGAACATGAAACAAGGTCTAAGAGGGGCGTCGGAGCACGCGCGAGAGGTCTGGACTCCGAACGGACAACAGAGAGAACCGGGAGAACCCGAACGGATGCAAGTTTTGAAAAACATGAAGGAAATATGCCCTAGAGGCATTAATAAAGTTATTATTTATTTCCTCATATCATGATAAATTTTTATTATTCATGCTAGAATTGTATTAACCGGAAACATGATACATGTATGAATACATAGACAAACATAGTGTAACTAGTATGCCTCTACTTGAACTAGCTCATTGATCAAAGATGGTTATGTTTCCTAACCATAGACATGTGTTGTCATTTGATTAATGGGATCACATCATTAGGAGAATGATGTGATTGACTTGACCCATTCCGTTAGCTTAGCACTTGATCGTTTAGTATGTTGCTATTGCTTTCTTCATGACTTATACATGTTCCTATGACTATGAGATTATGCAACTCCCGTTTACCGGAGGAACACTTTGTGTGCTACCAAATGTCACAATGTAACTGGGTGATTATAAAGGTGCTCTACAGGTGTCTCCGAAGGTACATGTTGGGTTGGCGTAATTCGAGATTAGGTTTTGTCACTCCGATTGTCGGAGAGGTATCTCTGGGCCCTCTCGGTAATAATCATCACCTAAGCCTTGCAAGCATTGTAACTAATGAGTTAGTTATGAGATGATGTATTATGGAACGAGTAAAGAGACTTGCCGGTAACGAGATTGAACTAGGTATTGGATACCGATGATCGAATCTCGGGCAAGTAACATACCGATGACAAAGGGCACAACATATGTTGTTATGCGGTTTGACCGATAAAGATCTTCGTAGAATATGTGGGAACCAATGTGAACATCTAGGTTCCGCTATTGGTTATTGACCGAGAATAGTTATAGGTCATGTCTACATAGTTCTCGAACCCATAGGGTCCGCACGCTTAACGTTACGATGACAGTTTTATTATGAGTTTATAAGTTTTGATGTACCGAAGGTTGTTCGGAGTCCCGGATGTGATCACGGACATGACGAGGAGTCTCGAAATGGTCGAGACATAAAGATTGATATATTGGATGACTATATTCGGACACCGGAAGTGCTCCGGGTGTTTTCGGAGAAAACCGGAGTACCGGAGGGTTACCGGAACCCCCCCGGGAAGTAATGGGCCTTGATGGGCCCTAGTGGAGAGAGAGAGGGGCCGGCCAGGGCAAGAGGCGCGCCCCCTCCCCTTGAGTCCGAATAGGACAAGGAAGGGGGGGCGGCGCCCCCCTTGCCTTCCCCCTCTCCCACTCCTTCCTTCCCCCTCCTTCTTGGAATAGGAAAGGGAGGGGGCAAATCTACTTGGAGTAGGTTTCCCCCTCCTAGGGCGCGCCTCCCCTTAGGCCGGCCTCCTCCTCCTCTCCCCCTTTATATACGGGGGAGGGAGGCACCCCATTGACACACAAGTTGATCTACGGATCGTTCCTTAGCCGTGTGCGGTGCCCCCCTCCACCATATTCCACCTCGATCATATGGTCGCGGAGTTTAGGCGAAGCCCTACGCCGGTAGAACATCATCATCGTCACCATGCCATCGTGCCGACGGAACTCATCCCCGACGCTTAGCTGGATTGGAGCCCGGGGAACGTCATCGAGCTGAACGTGTGCTGAACACGAAGGTGCCGTACGTTTGGTGCTTGGATCGGTCGATTCGTGAAGACGTACGACTACATCAACCGCGTTGTCATAATGCTTCCGCTTAACGGTCTACGAGGGTACGTAGACAACACTCTCCCTGTCGTTGCTATGCCATCACCATGATCTTGCGTGTTCGTAGGAAATTTTTTGAAATTACTACGTTCCCCAACAGTGGCATCCGAGCCTAGGTTTTATGCGTTGATGTTATATGCACGAGTAGAACACAAGTGAGTTATGGGCGATACAAGTCATACTGCTTACCAGCATGTCATACTTTGGTTCGGCGGTATTGTGAGATGAAGCGGCCCAGACCGACATTACGCGTACGCTTACGCGAGACTGGTTTCACCGTTACGAGCACTTGTGCTTAAAGGTGGATGGCGGGTGTCTGTCTCTCTCACTTTAGCTGAATCGAGTGTGGCTACACCCGGTCCTTGCGAAGGTTAAAACAGCACTAACTTGACGAACTATAGTTGTGGTTTTGATGCGTAGGTAGGAACGGTTCTTGCTAAGCCCATAGCAGCCACGTAAAATTTGCAACAACAAAGTAGAGGACGTCTAACTTGTTTTTGCAGGGCATGTTGTGATGTGATGTGGCCAAGACGTGATGCTATATTTTATTGCATGAGATGATCATGTTTTGTAACCGAAGTTATCGGCAACTGGCAGGAGCCATATGGTTGTCGCTTTATTGTATGAAATGCAAACGCCCTGTAATTGCTTTACTTTATCACTAAGCGGTAGCGATAGTCGTAGAAGCAATAGATGGCGTAAACGACAACGATACTATGATGGAGATCAAGGTGTCGCGCCGGTGACGATGGTGATCACGATGGTGCTTTAGAGATGGAGATCACAAGCACAAGATGATGATGGCCATATCATATCACTTATATTGATTGCATGTGATGTTTATCCTTTATGCATCTTATCTTACTTTGATTGACGGTAGCATTTTAAGATGATCTCTCACTTAATAATCAAGAAGTGTTCTCCCTGAGTATGCACCGTTGCGAAAGTTCTTCGTGCTGAGACACCACATGATGATCGGGTGTGATAGGCTCTACGTTCAAATACAACGGGTGCAAAACAGTTGCACACGCGGAATACTCAGGTCATACTTGACGAGCCTAGCATATACAGATATGGCCTCGGAACACGGAGACCGAAAGGTCGAACGTGAATCATATAGTAGATATGATCAACATAGTGATGTTCACCATTGAAACTACTCCATCTCACGTGATGATCGGACATGGTTTAGTTGATTTGGATCACGTGATCACTTAGATGACTAGAGAGATATCTGTCTAAGTGGGAGTTCTTAAGTAATATGATTAATTGAACTTAAATTTATCATGAACTTAGTACCTGATAGTATTTTTCTTGTCTATGTTTGTTTGTAGATAGATGGCTCGTGCTGTTGTTCCGTTGAATTTTAATGTGTTCCTTGAGAAAGCAAAGTTTAAAGATGATGGTAGCAATTACACGGACTGGGTCCGTAACTTGAGGATTATCCTCATTGCTGCACAGAAGAATTACGTCCTGGAAGCACTGATGGGTGCCAGGCCTGCTGCAGGAGCAACAACAGATTTTGTGAACGTCTGGCAGAGCAAAGCTGATGACTACTCTATAGTTCAGTGTGCCATGCTTTACGGCTTAGAACCGGGCCTTCAACGACGTTTTGAACATCATGGAGCATATGAGATGTTCCAGGAGTTGAAGTTGATATTTCAAGCAAATGCCCGGATTGAGAGATATGAAGTCTCCAATAAGTTCAACAGCTGCAAGATGGAGGAGAATAGGTCTGTCAGTGAGCATATACTCAAAATGTCTGGGTATAATAATCACTTGATTCAACTGGGAGTTAATCTTCCGGATGATAGTGTCATTGACAGAATTCTCCAATCACTGCCACCAAGCTACAAGAGCTTTCTGATGAACTATAATATGCAAGGGATGAACAAGACAATTCCCGAGCTCTTCGCAATGCTAAAGGCTGCGGAGGTAGAAATCAAAAAGGAGCATCAAGTGTTGATGGTCAACAAGACAACTAGTTTCAAGAAAAAGGGCAAAGGGAAGAAGAAGGGGAACTTCAAGAAGAACAGCAAGCAAGTTGCTGCTCAAGAGAAGAAACCCAAGTCTGGACCTAAGCCTGAAACTGAGTGCTTCTACTACAAGCAGACTCGTCACTTGAAGCGGAACTGCCCCAAGTATTTGGCGGATAAGAAGGATGGCAAAGTGAACAAAGGTATATGTGATATACATGTTATTAATGTGTACCTTACCAATGCTCGCAGTAGCACCTGGGTATTTGATACTGGTTCTGTTGCTAATATTTGCAACTCGAAACAGGGACTACGGATTAAGCGAAGATTGGCTGACGAGGTGACGATGCGCGTGGGAAATGGTTCCAAAGTCGATGTGATCGCAGTCAGCACGCTAACTCTACATCTACCATCGAGATTAGTTTTAGACCTAAATAATTGTTATTTGGTGCCAGCGTTGAGCATGAACATTATATCTGGATCTTGTTTGATGCGAGACGGTTATTCATTTAAATCAGAGAATAATGGTTGTTCTATTTATATAAGTAATATCTTTTATGGTCATGCACCCTTGAAGAGTGGTCTATTTTTATTGAATCTCGATAGTAGTGATACACATATTCATAGTGTTGAAACCAAAAGATGCAGAGTTGATAATGATGGTGCAACTTATTTGTGGCACTGCCGTTTAGGTCATATCGGTGTAAAGCGCATGAAGAAACTCCATACTGATGGGCTTTTGGAATCACTTGATTATGAATCACTTGGTACTTGCGAACCGTGCCTCATGGGCAAGATGACTAAAACGCCATTCTCCGGAACTATGGAGCGAGCAACTGATTTGTTGGAGATCATACATACTGATGTTTGTGGTCCAATGAATGTTGAGGCTCGTGGCGGGTATCGTTATTTTCTCACCTTCACAGATGATTTGAGAAGATATGGCTATATCTGCTTAATGAAACACAAGTCTGAAAAATTTGAAAAGTTCAAAGAATTTCAAAGTGAAGTGGAAAATCATCGTAAAAAGAAAATAAAGTTTCTACGATCTGATCGTGGAGGAGAATATTTGAGTTACGAGTTTGGTCTACACTTGAAACAATGCGGAATAGTTTCGCAACTCACGCCACCCGGAACACCACAACGAAATGGTGTGTCCGAACGTCGTGATCGTACTTTACTAGATATGGTGCGATCTATGATGTCTCTTACTGATTTACCGCTATCATTTTGGGGTTATGCTTTAGAGATGGCTGCATTCACGTCAAATAGGGCACCATCAAAATCCGTTGAGACGACGCCTTATGAACTGTGGTTTCGCAAGAAACCAAAGTTGTCGTTTCTTAAAGTTTGGGGCTGTGATGCTTATGTGAAGAAACTTCAACAAGATAAGCTCGAACCCAAATCGGAGAAATGTGTCTTCATAGGATACCCAAAAGAGACTATTGGGTACACCTTCTATCACAAATCTGAGGGCAAAATTTTTGTTGCTAAAATCGGATCCTTTCTAGAGAAGGAGTTTCTCTCGAAAGAAGTGTGTGGAAGGAAAGTAGAACTTGATGAGGTAACAGTACCTGCTCCCTTATTGGAAAGTAGTTCATCACAGAAATCAGTTCCTGTGACAAATACACCAATTAGTGAGGAAGCTAATGATATTGATCATGAAACTTCAGATCAAGTGTCTACTGAACCTCGTAGGTCTACCAGAGTAAGATCCGCACCAGAGTGGTACGGTAATCCTGTTCTGGAAGTCATGTTACTTGACCATGATGAACCTACGAACTGTGACGAAGCGATGATGAGCCCAGATTCCGCAAAATGGCTAGAGGCCATGAAATCTGAGATGGGATCCATGTATGAGAACAAAGTATGGACTTTGGTTGACTTGCCCGATGATCGGCAAGCCATTGAGAATAAATGGATTTTTAAGAAGAAGACTGACGCTGACGGTAATGTAACTGTCTATAAAGCTCGACTAGTTGTGAAAGATTTTCGACAAGTTCAAGGGGTTGACTACGATGAGACTTTCTCACCCGTAGCGATGCTTAAGTCTGTCCGAATCATGTTAGCGATTGCCGCATTTTATGATTATGAAATTTGGCAGATGGATGTAAAAACTGCATTCCTGAATGGATTTCTGGAAGAAGTGTTGTATATGATGCAACCGGAGGGTTTTGTAGATCCTAAGGGAGCTAACAAAGTGTGCAAGCTCCAACGATCAATCTATGGTCTGGTGCAAGCCTCTCGGAGTTGGAATAAACGCTTTGATAGTGTGATCAAAACATATGGTTTTATACAGACTTTTGGAGAAGCCTGTATTTACAAGAAAGTGAGTGGGAGCTCTGTAGCATTTCTAATATTATATGTGGATGACATATTGTTGATTGGAAATGATATAGAATTTCTGGATAGCATAAAAGGATACTTGAATAAAAGTTTTTCAATGAAAGACCTCGGTGAAGCAACTTACATATTGGGCATTAAGATCTATAGAGATAGATCAAGACGCTTGATTGGACTTTCACAAAGCACGTACCTTGATAAAGTATTGAAAAGGTTCAATATGGAATAGGCAAAGAAAGGGTTCTTGCCTGTATTACAAGGTATAAAGTTGAGTCAGACTCAATGCCCGACCACTGCAGAAGATACAGAGAAAATGAAAGGAGTTCCATATGCTTCAGCCATAGGCTCTATCATGTATGCAATGCTGTGTACCAGACCTGATGTGTGCCTTGCTATTAGTTTGGCAGGGAGGTACCAAAGTAATCCAGGAGTGGGTCACTGGACAGCGGTCAAGAACATCCTGAAATACCTGAAAAGGACTAAGGATATGTTTCTCATATATGGAGGTGACAAAGAGCTACTCGTAAATGGTTACGTCGATGCAAGTTTTGACACTGATCCGGACGATTCTAAATTGCAAACCGGATACGTATTTTTATTAAACGGTGGAGTTGTAAGTTGGTGCAGCTCTAAACAAAGCGTCGTGGCGGGATCTACATGTGAAGCGGAGTACATAGCTGCCTCGGAAGCAGCAAATGAAGGAGTCTGGATGAAGGAGTTCATTTCCGATCTAGGTGTTGTACCTAGTGCATCGGGACCAATGAAGATCTTCTGTGACAATACTGGTGCAATTGCCTTGGCAAAGGAATCCAGATTTCACAAGAGGACCAAGCACATCAAGAGACGCTTCAATTCCATTCGGGACCAAGTCCAAGTGGGAGACATAGAGATTTGCAAGATACATACGGATCTGAATGTTGCAGACCCGTTGACTAAGCCTCTCTCACGAGCAAAACATGATCAGCACCAAGACTCCATGGGTGTTAGAATCATTACTATGTAATCTAGATTATTGACTCTAGTGCAAGTGGGAGACTGAAGGAAATATGCCCTAGAGGCATTAATAAAGTTATTATTTATTTCCTCATATCATGATAAATGTTTATAATTCATGCTAGAATTGTATTAACCGGAAACATGATACATGTATGAATACATAGACAAACATAGTGTCACTAGTATGCCTCTACTTGAACTAGCTCATTGATCAAAGATGGTTATGTTTCCTAACCATAGACATGTGTTGTCATTTGATTAATGGGATCACATCATTAGGAGAATGATGTGATTGACTTGACCCATTCCGTTAGCTTAGCACTTGATCGTTTAGTATGTTGCTATTGCTTTCTTCATGACTTATACATGTTCCTATGACTATGAGATTATGCAACTCCCGTTTACCGGAGGAACACTTTGTGTGCTACCAAGCGTCACAACGTAACTGGGTGATTATAAAGGTGCTCTACAGGTGTCTCCGAAGGTACATGTTGGGTTGGCGTAATTCGAGATTAGGTTTTATCACTCCGATTGTCGGAGAGGTATCTCTGGGCCCTCTCGGTAATAATCATCACCTAAGCCTTGCAAGCATTGTAACTAATGAGTTAGTTATGAGATGATGTATTACAGAACGAGTAAAGAGACTTGCCAGTAAGGAGATTGAACTAGGTATTGGATACCGACGATCGAATCTCGGGCAAGTAACATACCGATGACAAAGGGAACAACGTATGTTGTTATGCGGTTTGACCGATAAAGATCTTCATAGAATATGTGGGAACCTATATGAACATCCAGGTTCCGCTATTGGTTATTGACCGAGAATAGTTCTAGGTCATGTCTACATAGTTCTCGAACCCGTAGGGTCCGCACGCTTAACGTTACGATGACAGTTTTATTATGAGTTTATAAGTTTTGATGTACCGAAGGTTGTTCGGAGTCCCGGATGTGATCACAGACATGACGAGGAGTCTCGAAATGGTTGAAACATAAAGATTGATATATTGGATGACTATATTCGGACACTGGAAGTGTTCCGGGTGTTTTCGGAGAAAACCGGAGTACCGGAGGGTTACCGGAACCCCCCCGGGAAGTAATGGGCCTTGATGGGCCCTAGTGGAGAGAGAGAGGGGCCGGCCAGGGCAAGAGGCGCGCCCCCTCCCCTTGAGTCCGAATAGGACAAGGAAGGGGGGGCGGCGCCCCCCTTGCCTTCCCCCTCTCCCACTCCTTCCTTCCCCCTCCTTCTTGGAATAGGAAAGGGAGGGGGCAAACCTACTTGGAGTAGGTTTCCCCCTCCTAGGGCGCACCTCCCCTTAGGCCGGCCTCCTCCTCCTCTCCCCCTTTATATACGCGGGAGGGGGCACCCCATTGACACACAAGTTGATCTACGGATCGTTCCTTAGCCGTGTGCGGTGCCCCCCTCCACCATATTCCACCTCGGTCATATCGTCGCGGAGTTTAGGCAAAGCCCTGCGCCGGTAGAACATCATCATCGTCACCACGCCGTCGTGCTGACGGAACTCATCCCCGACGCTTAGCTGGATTGGAGCCCGGGGAACGTCATCGAGCTAAATGTGTGCTGAACGTGGAGGTGCCGTACGTTCGGTGCTTGGATCATTCGATTCGTGAAGACGTACGACTACATCAACCACGTTGTCATAACGCTTCCGCTTAACGGTCTACGAGGGTACGTAGACAACACTCTCCCCTCTCGTTGCTATGCCATCACCATGATCTTGCGTGTGCGTAGGAAATTTTTTGAAATTACTACGTTCCCCAACAAAACATGCGGATGAAATGCAGATTATGAACTTAACACTCTCCCCTCTCGTTGCTATATCATATTGCATGAGTTTATCTATCTACATCATGTCATCTTGCTTAATGCGTTAATCTGTTCTTATGAACTTAATACTCTAGATGCAGGCAGGAGTCGGTCGATGTGTGGAGTAATAGTAGTAGATGTAGGCAGGAGTCGATCTACTTGTTACGGACGTGATGCCTATATACATGATCATGCCTAGATATTCTGATAACTATGCACTTTTCTATCAATTGCTCGACAATAATTTGTTCACCCACCGTATTACTTATGCTATCTTGAGAGAAGCCACTAGTGAAACCTATGGCCCCCGGGTCTATCTTTATCATATAAGTTTTCCATCTACTTTTATTTGCATCTTTTACTTTCCAGTCTATATGAAAAAAATACCAAAAATATTTATCTTATCTTATTATCTCTATCAGATCTCACTTTCGCAAGTCTCTGTGAAGGGATTGACAACCCCTTTATCGCGTTGGTTGCGAGGTTCTTGTTTGTTTGTGTAGGCGCGTGGGACTTGTGAGGAGCCTCCTACTGGATTGATACCATGGTTCTCAAAACTGAGGGAAATACTTACGCTACTTTGCGGCATCACCCTTTCCTCTTCAACGGAAAAGCCAATGCATGCTCAAGAGGTAGCAGTGCCCGCGGCCGAAGAGATAACGAGGCGGCTACCAGCCACTGCCGGACACACCTCACCATTGAGTGTGACCAAGATGGCCGCCCACGAGCTGTGGAGCGGTGAGACGAATACCTGCCTCCTCCTCCTCCTCCGCGCAGAGGAAGATACGACTCTCCACCACCTGTTGAGCACCCGATGCTCAGCGGCCGGCTGGGCCGCCGTGAAGGAGTCGGCGAGAACGATGCCGACACCGGATCGACCGCCTGGTGCGATCCCAGGAGCTTGAAGAAGAAGATGCAATCGGCCCGTCTTATTTCGGCCCCCGCATCCGCGACGAGCCCTTCCCCAAAGGGTTCTCGCTCCCAAGAGACACGCCCAAATACAACGGCTCTGTGAAGCCGGAGGACTGGCTGGTCGACTACTCCACCGCAGTCAACATAGCGAACAGCAACAAGCGTGTTTCCGTGAAGTACGCCCCTCTCATGCTTCAGGGCACGACACGCACTTGGCTGAAAAGCCTCAAGCCTTACATCATCAACAGTTGGGTGGTTCACCGAGGTCTTCAACCGCAACTTCACCAGCACGTAGAAGCGAGCGCCCAAGCCTCGCCAGCTCTATCCGTGCGTCCAAGGCCCAACCGAGTCCAGCCGCGACTACCTGACGCGGTGGGCTGAACTCTGCAACTCCTGCGAAGGGGTGCACGAGGTGCAGGCCATAGAGTACTTCACCACCGAGTGCAAAGAATGCACCCTCCTCAAGCACCAACTTCTCTGCGACGAGCCTGCTACCCTCGACGAGCTGCTGATCATAGAAGACAAGTACGCCACTGCCGACTCCTCAATGAAGACGGAACTCCGGGTGGACGCCTTTGGGAAGGTGCTCCCGCTGGCTCCCAGAACGCCGGCTGGCGACAACAGTCGGCGCCCGCAGCAAAACGACAACAAATGTAAGGGCCCGATGCTGGCTTCCACCAGCCGGCAAGTGGCTATAGTCAAAGACCAGCAACCGGAGGGGCAGCCCATGCCCAAGCGACAGAAGGGCGGCAGGCCGGCTTGGCAACCCACCTTCTCCTATGAGTAGACCCTCTATGCACCCTGCAAGTTCCACAGCAGCGTGAAGACGTCCAACCATATCACCCAGAAGTGCCATTGGCTAACCAGAATCACCAAGGGTGAGGGGCTACTGCCACCTCCGCCTGCTGTCCCGCTGCCTCCGACTCCTCCGCAGCCGGCGGCCCGCCCAGCAGTCGGCGCCATCCAAGATGAGTTCCCCGAAGAGCACGAAGCCTACGTCATCTTCACGAGCCAGGATAATGACAAGCGCAACCGGCGCCAGCAGCAACAAGAGGTTAATGTTGTCGCCTCAGAGGTTCCAGAGTTCATACACTGGTCTGAGAAGCCTATCAGCTGGAGCCGAGCTGACCACACGGAGGTGATGCCTTCTCCGGGCTCCTATGCCTTGGTGTTAGATGCCACCTTTGCAATAGAGAGGCGAGCCTCTCATTTCTCCCGAGTCCTGATAGATGGCGGTAGCAGCATCAACATCCTTTACCGCGATACCATGGAGAAGTTGAACATCAAGATGAAGCACCTTCTGCCCAGACGAACCATTTTCCATGGGATTGTGCCGGGTCTTTCCTGCTAACCAATCGGCAAGATCAAGATAGATGTTCTCTTTGGAGATAAGGATCACTTCCGTCGAGAAGTTGTCTGGTTTGAAGTAGTGGATCTAGAGAGACCCTATCATGCATTGCTTGGCCGACCTGCTTTGGCCAAGTTCATGGTTGTGCCTCACTATGCCTACCTCAAGATGAAGATGCCGGGAACCAAGGGCATCATCACCATAGCCAGAGACTACAAGAAGTCGTCCGCCTGTGCCACCGCAAGCAGCCGGCTGGCCGAGTCCCTCGTGATTGTCGCAGAAAGGAAGCTCCTTGACTGGGTTGTGGCCATGGCCAGCAAGCAGCCGGACCTGTTGCTAGACCCCAAGGAGTGGGAGACTCAGGGCTCTTTCCAGCCGGCCAAAGAGACCAAGAAGATACCTTTGGACCCGAACCACCCGGAGAGGTTCGCACTTATAGGAACCAACCTTGACAGCAAATAGGAAAGCGAGCTCGTCGATTTCCTCCTTGAGAATCGGGATATCTTTGCATGGTCCCCCAAGGACATGCCGAGTGTTCCGAACGATTTCGCCGAGCACAAACTACATGTTAGGGCAGATGCCAAACTAGTCAAGCAGCCTCTCCGCCGACTGTCAGAAGTGAAGAGAAGAATTGTTAGTGAAGAGATAGCCCGGCTTCTAGCAGCCGGTTTCATCATGGAGGTGTTCTTTCCAGAATGGCTAGCCAACCCGGTCCTTGTACTAAAGAATAACAACAAATGGTGCATGTATATTGATTATACCAGCCTCAACAAGGCCTGTCCCAAGGACCTGTTTGCTTTGCCACGAATTGATCAAGTGATAGACTCCACAGCCGGATGCGAGCTATTGAGTTTCTTGGATGCCTACTCAGGGTACCACCAGATCAAGCTAGACCCGGTCGACCGCCTTCATCACACCATTCGGAGCCTGCTACCTGACCATGACATTCGGCTTGAGAAATGCTGGTGCCTCTTTTCAGTGTTGCTTGCAGAAGTGCCTCCTCTAGCAGCTCGGCAGAAATGCCCACGTCTATGTAGACGATATTGTGGTGAAGATGGAGAAGCACGGCACCCTGCTGGAAGATCTCAAGGAAACATTTGACAACTTGCGCCGCTTTCAGATCAAGGTCAACTCGGAGAAATGCGTTTTCAAAGTACCAGCCGGCCAGCTCCTTGGCTTCCTGGTCTTTGAACGCGGCATTGAGTGCAACCCTGTCAACATCAAAGCCATTGAAAGGATGGAGATACCTACCCTACCGCGAGACGTCCAGAAATTCACTGGATGCTTGGCATCCCTCAGCCGTTTCATCGGTCGGCTAGGAGAGAAGGCTCTTCCCCTGTACCAGCTCATGAAGAAAACCACTCACTTCGAGTGGAACGACCAGGCGGACGTAGCTTTTTCACCAGCTAAAGAAGATGTTGACCACGCCGCCTGTCCTGGCAACTTCGACTGAAAAAGAGCCCATGCTCCTTTACATTGCCGCAACCAGTCGGGTGGTCAGCACAGTCATCATGGTGCAGCACCCATAGGACGGCAAGGCACAGCCAGTCCAAAGGCATGTGTACTACCTGAGTCAGGTGTTGTCGGCCTCGAAGCAAAACTACCCCCACTACCAGAAGATGTGCTATGGCGTGTACTTTGCCGCCAAGAAGTTGAAGCCATACTTTCAAGAGCACCCCATCACAGTTTTTTGCACTGCCCCACTTGCCGACATCATGGGCAGCCGAGATGCTTCTGGCCGGGTGGCCAAATGGGCCATTGATCTGGCCCCATATACCATCTTCTACCAGCCGCGCACCACCATCAAGTCCCAAGTGCTGGCCGACTTCCTCGTCGATTGGGCCGAGACCCAGTACCTGTTGCCAGCACCGGACTCCACTCACTGGCGGCTGCACTTCAACGGGTCCAAGATGCGCACTGGTTTGGGAGCCGGCATCATCGTCACCTCTCCCAAAGGCGACAAGCTCAGATACACATTGCAAATCCATTTGTCGCCTCCAACAATGTGGCCGAGTATGAGGCGCTCGTACATGGGCTCCTGCTGGCCACAGAGCTCGGCATCCGCCGGATCTTGTGCTAGGGAGACTCGGATTTGGTGGTCCAATAGTCGTCAGGCGACTGGGACGCCAAAGATGCAAACATGGCAAGCTACCGCTTTCTCATCCAGCAACTCAGCGGATATTTCAAAGGGTGTGAGTTCCTTCACGTGCCACGAGCCGACAACGAGGAAGCAGATGCCCTGGCACAAATCGGCTCCACCCGGCAAGCCATACCAGCCGGCTTCTCCCTTCAGTGCCTCCTCAAGTCGTCTATCAAGCCTTCGCCAGAATCAGACTCCATCTTCATGTCGGTTGATCCAGGAACAGTTGGATCCGACTTGGGGAAATCAGCAGCCGACTCGGGGACTTCAACAGGCGGCTCGGGGACTGTTGCAGCCGCACCCGGCTTGGGGACTTCAGAACTCGTCCCGGGCACTACAGCAGTCGGCCCGAGGACTTCAACGACACAGCAGGCGGTGGCCGACTCCAACGTACAACCTCCCAACCCAAACGCCCTGGTCACAGTGGTCGTGATAGAAGTGCAAGAAGTCACAGCTCCATCATGGGCGCAGCCCATCCTCAACTTCTTAGTGAATAGAGAGTTGCCAACTGATGAGGTCTCGGCTCGGCAGGTGCAGCGCCGGGTAGGACCCTACACAATAGTCAATAGAGAGATCGTCAGGCGCAGCGTGACTCGAGTCTTCCAGCGTTGCTTAGAACCGGAGAAAGGCATGGCAATCCTCAAAGACATACATCAAGGCGAATGCGGCCACCACGCGGCCTCAAGATCACTTGTAGCCAAAGCTTTTTTTCCACCATGTTTTTTTCTGGCCGACTGCTTTGGACGACGCCAAAGACTTGGTCAAGCATTGCAAAGGGTGCCAAGTATTCAGCTCCAAGCAACACCTGCCGTCTTCAGCACTCAAGGCCATCCCTCTCACCTGGCCCTTTGCTGTCTGGGGGCTAGATATGGTGGGTCCATTCAAGATGGCGCGAGGTGGCATGACTCATTTGATTGTCGCAGTCGACAAATTCACCAAGTGGATTAAAGCCAAGCCAATCAAGAAGCTGAATGGGCCGACTGCTGTGACCTTCATCACAGACATCACCATCGGGTACGGCGTGCCACACAGCATCATCACCGACAACGACATGAATTTTGGCAAAGGAGCATTGGCCCGTTTCTGTGCGACACAGGGCATCTGACTGGACATGGCATCTATTGCCCATCCACAGTCAAACGGCCAAGTCAAGCGAGCAAACGACCTCATCCTCTCCAACATCATCCCCTGACTGGTCGAGCCTCTCGAGCGTTTGGCCGGCTGCTGGATCGATGAGCTGCCAGCCGTCCTCTCGAGTCTGCGCACCACTCCATACAAGTCAACCGGCTTCACTCCCTTCTTCCTTGTATATGGTGCCGGGGCTGTCATCCTGATACGTCTCCGTCGTATCTACTTTTCCAAACACTTTTTCCCTTGTTTTCGACTCTAACTTGCATGATTTGAATGGAACTAACCCAGACTGACATTGTTTTCAACAGAACTGCCATGGTGTTATTTTTGTGCAGAAATAAAAGTTCTCGGACTGACCTGAACCTCCACGAAAGTTATTTTTGGAATTAATAAAAAATACTGGCGAAAGAATCAAGGCCAGGGGGCCCACACCCTGTCCAGATGGTGGGAGGCGCCCCAGAGGGAGTCCTGGATTAGGGGGTCCTCGGATAGCCGGACTATATGCTTATGCCGGACTGTTGGACTATGAAGATACAAGATTGAAGACTTCGTCCCATGTCCGGATGGGACTCTCCTTTGCATGGAAGGCAAGCTTGGTGATTCAGATGTGTAGATCTCCTTCTCTATAACCGACCCTGTGTAACCCTAGCCCCCTCCGGTGTCTATATAAATCGGAGGGTTTAGTCCATAGAACAACAATCATAATCATAGGCTAGCTTCTAGGGTTTAGCCTCTATGATCTCGTGGTAGATCAACTCTTGTAACACTCATATCATCAAGATCAATCAAGCAGGAAGTAGGGTATTACCTCCATCAAGAGGGCCTGAACCTGGGTAAACATCATGTCCCCCGCCTCCTGTTACCATTAGCCTTAGACGCACAGTTCGGGACCCCCTACCCGAGACCCCCCGGTTTTGACACCGACATTGGTGCTTTCACTGAGAGTTCCCCTGTGTTGTCGCGATAAGGCTTTATGGCTCCTTCAATCATCAACAACAATGCGGTCCAGGGTGAGGTTTTCCTCCCCAGACAAATCTTCATATTCGGCGGCTTCGTACTGCCGGCCAACTCGCTTGGTCGTATGGAGCAGATCGACAGCTACGCCCCTAGCCGTCAGGTCAGGTTTGGAAACTTGAACTACACCACCGACATCTGCGGAGACTTGATCTTCGACGGATTCGAGCCCACGTCAGGAGCGCTGAATAGTTTCGACGGACATGACCTAGATCTGCCATCGGACGGTGTTTGGGATATCGCACCTGCAGCTGCCCCGGCCCTTAATCTGGAGCAGATCACACCATCCAAGGACGGGTGGATGGACCCCGCCAAGGAGGCTGCACATTCATCGACGCTGGAGGCGAACACAGGCTTCACCTCCAAAGAGATCTGTGTCATCAGACCCTCAGACTCGTCTCCGGCCATAGGTTCCAAACTGCGTGCGCCCGTGCCTATCGAATCTGATTGGGCGCCGATCATGGAGTTTGCCGCCGTGGATATCTTTCAGCACTCACCCTTGGGCGACGTGCTAAACTCAATGAGCTCTCTCTCTCTCTCTTTATTAGGAGACTCTTGGACGAACTATGTCCGGCTTGAGTGGGAAGCGGACGACGAAGAAATTTGTTCCCCACCCACCACCCACTTAATAGCCACTGTCGACGACTTAACCGACATGCTTGACTTCGACTCCAAAGACATCGACGGTATGGACGACGATGCTGGAGATGAACGGGAACCACCGCCCACGGGGCACTGGACAGCCACCTCATCAGATGATATATCGTGGTGGATACACCCAAGGAAAAATAACGGCGAAGAAAAGGATGCAACGAAGGATAATCCCGTCGGGCTGAAACCAAAGCGACAACATAGACGCCACTCTAAATCCCACCACAGTAAAAACAGCGATAACAGCGCAAGGAAAAATAACACCTCAGTTGACTCCAAAGGAAACGATGACCCCATGGACCCAGCGATGGAGCAGGATGAGCCAAGGGACGCTGAACATAGTCCGGAGCCAACATTTCATGACGGCGATCCCGAGGGTAAAACTCATCAACCTGCCTCCGGAGAGGAGGACAGTCCGGACGACGATGCACTCGTCAACCCGGAAAAACACTTGGAACAAGAGAACCTCCATAGAAGGCTTATTGCCACCGCGAGGAGCTTGAATAAGCAGAAGCAAAGGCTTAAGACGCGCAGGATACGCTCAACCGTAGATGGAACAAAGTGCTAGACACTGAAGAAAAATACGGCGACACACAAAGAGCTACCCAAAGCGCAAGCTGCTGCCCGAATTCGACGATGAGTCCATAGAGCCCATTCCGCCGAAAAACAATATGGCCGATCAGCCGGACCAACCACCCCGTGGCCAAGACACGGAGGCTAATGATGCCGCACACAAGTCAGCACACGATTTACGTGAGCTCCTGGACAAAAAAGCCGGTGTGACCAAGTCCATCTATGGATCCAAAAAGCATGCTTCGGTGCAAGATCACAGATACCAATGATCATATTGATCGAATACGAGCTTGGAATAAATACTAAACACAACACCCGTCAACAGCATGCCATGACACATCCAAATACAGGGGTGCCGTGCACGCCCTGTGCTTCACCGATGAAGTGCTGGATCATGAATTTCCAGAAGGATTTAAACCCGAGAATATAGAGGCATATGACGGACCGACAGACCCTGGGGTCATGATTGAGGACTTTATCCTTCATATCCACATGGCTCGCAGATATAATCTCTGCGCCATTAAATATCTGCCCCTCAAGTTGAAAGGACCAGCTCGACATTGGTTGAAAAGCCTCCCAGAAAACTCAATTGGAAGTTGGGAGGAACTTGAGGATGCTTTCAGGGCCAATTTTCAAGGGACTTATGTCCGACCTCCGGACGCAGACGATTTAAGTCACATAATCCAACAACCTGGAGAGTCAACCCGTAAGCTTTAGAACAGATTTCTCACTAAAAAGAATCAAATCATCGACTGCCCTGATGCCGAAGCCTTAGCGGCTTTCAAGCACAGTATCCGAGACGAATGGCTCGCCAGTCACCTCGGCCAAGAAATGCCGAGGATAGTGGTAGCCCTTACATGACTCATGACCCGCTTCTGCGCGGGCGAGGATAGCTGGTTGGCCTGAAGCGGCACCAGCGCTCCAGGCACATCCGGAATCAGGGATGGCAATGGGAAGACGCGACGCAATAAAAACAATCGTCGTAACAATGAAGAGAGTCCAGATAAAACGACGGTTAACACCAGATTCAGGGGCTCTCGACCCGGTCAACGGGAAAGGCCATTTAAAGGCAGCAGAGATGGACTGTCTAGCATAAATAAGATTCTAGACAGATTATGTCAGATTCATGGCACCCCTTAAAAACCTGCAAATCACACCCACAAAGAATGCTGGGTTTTCAAGAAGGTCGGCAAGCTAAACGCCGAACACAAAGGGAGGGAGACGCCAAGAGGAGATGAAGATGAGCCTCGCCAGCCGAACACTGGGGGACAGAAAAAATCCCACTAGACGTCAAAACAGTGAATATGATTTACGCAACTCACATACCGAAGAGAAGACACAAACGCGCACTCCAAGACGTATACGCGGTAGAGCTCGTCGCCCCCAAATAGAACCCTTGGTCGGCCTGCCCGATCACTTTTGATCGCAGGGATCACCCGACTAGTATCCGGCATGGAGGATCGGCTACCTTGGTGCTCGACCCAATAATTGACGGATAGCATCTCACCCGAGTCCTTATGGACGGCGGCAGTAGTCTTAATCTGATATATCAGGACACTGTCCGCAAAATGGGGATAGACCCATCAAGAATCAGCCAAGGTAATACTACCTTTGAAGGAGTAATACCAGGCGTCGAGGCCCATTGCACGGGCTCTCTATTACTAGAGGTTACATTCGGTTCTCCCGACAACTTCAGAAGCGAAGAATTAATCTTCTACATTGCTCCATTCCGAAGCGGTTATCAGGCACTACTCAGAAGAGCAGCCTTTGCTCGTTTCAACGCAGTACCGCACTACGCCTACCTTAAACTCAAGATGCCCGGTCCACGTGGCATCATCATAGTCAGGGGAAACGCAGAGCGTTCCTTACGCGCGGAAGAATATGTGGCGGCTCTAGCAGCCGAACACTGAGCGGCCTCTCCAACCAGAATGAATGATTGGTCGTCAAGACCACGGACACGGTTAGACTAGTCCAGTGCACCGCCGGTCATAATAACCTAGATAAACCTGAGCTTGGCTTTATGGATATACCCCCATAGGTGGTGCTAGGGGTTGCCCGCATGTAAATAAGCCCACAGTTCAGCTTGACCCTATTAATACAATAATATATTACACTTTCATGGTTCATTGAAAATAACCAACTTTTCGCACGATTACACCAGACTCTTTTACCTGGGTTTTTCCTTTTTATAGATGACCATCGTGCTACACCATTCCAGGATACGGCACAATGGAGACAAAGGCGCAAACGTGCAGCAGGGCCCCACTCAAAGGTTTCTGTTTAGGTTAAGCCCGTGTGTAAACATTCTTTAATGTCTCTTGTTGCTTGACAGCCTCCGGGCACTTAACATACCCGAGAGGGATACTGGCATTATTGGCATTTCTCCATGATAGTTTAATGCATGTACCTGGAAATTCGAGGCTCTGAGGGCGGCATTCAGCCCGGTATATGTTATAAATTCCTAATACCTTCGGGAGTGTTCAACGTCGCGAGTTTGGCCTTATATGCATTAGCTCTGAATCATGTCTTTGGTCAAATGTTGGGTTTGCCCGGCTCCTGGGTTTTGCTACCTTACGTTCTATTTTATCGGCTAAGGCGGCCAAAGGAGAACTACTGCGATTGTGCCCTGGTTATTCCGGATAAGCACCTTAGTAGAGAAAGCCGAAAACTGACTGTCATGATACAGCGAGAGACTGGTCAACCACTCTATGACTCAGCAAAATCTTCATGATTCCTCCGCATTAACGAAGGACCGGTTTCCCGGTCGTGTACGTACGCGCACAGTGTTCGGATGCACGCGGAAGTACCAGGGGCTATATAGTAGCCCCACCGTCAAACTCCTATGGCTAAGTGAAAGTGTTAAAGCTATATAATCCGATTGCCTAGTTCGTCGTGCTATCTCCTCCTTAATGGACCAAGACGTTGGATCAAGTGTGATTATGCGCCTTTTTCGAACACCCCCGCATTATATCCGTGGGGGCTGAAGCCGACAACTGCAAACTTTCAGGTTATATTCATACATAAACGGCCGCACAGGAGGCGCTATAATACTTTCGGGCAAAATATAAACACCGCCTTCATAATCAAAATAGAATTGTTTTTACAATCAAGATATGTGTCACTCGAACATGGTACTATTCGAGCACTGAGCCTCTATTAAACGGGCGCCTTGTAGGACTTCTTCAAAATAGTGCTTGGGTGGGTCCTGGCCTCCCACCGGACCCCGAGTCGCAATTCCGGTGGCCTCCATCCCTGCCCAATATGTTTTAACACGGGCAAGAACCATCCACGCACCCTCTACGCACGCGGACCTCTTCACATCATCGATATGCGAGACAGCACCAAGGAATTGTTGCACTAAACCAAAATAATTGTCCGGCCTTGGTCCCTTCGGGCAAAGATGATCCACGACAGACCTCATGGTAAGCCCGGACAACCTATGGAGCTCGTCCCATGCGGCCATCTTTTCATTCAGCGGCAGCAGACGCGTTGGGGAACTAAACTGCGACCAAAACAACCTTTCCACCTCATGATCTTTCTGATCTTTGAAAAACTTTGTCGCATCAGCAGTAGTCTTTGCCAGGTCTGCATACGCGTCTGTAGCACTCCATAACTGATCTAGAGGATCATACTTCAGATCTCTAAACTTCATCCGCAACAAAAAGGGCCTCCCAGCCGTGATATCTCCGGCTTCACGAAGCTCCTCCCGTATCCCTCTAATTTCAGAGCGGGTTTCCTTGGCTGCTTCCAAGGCTTTCTTCAGGTCAGCCGCTTTTGCTTGGCTTTACCTTTCAAGAAGCTCATATCGGTCGGCGGCATCTTTCAGCTCAACAGCCATCTTGGCTATTTTATCTTTGCTTTGGCGATGAGCAACCCGCTTGGTTTTTAACTCTTCGGCCGCCTTTAGGACGGCCGCATCACTTATCTTTGCTTGTTCCTTGGCTAGAGCGAGTTCCGCCCGAAGGGTCTCCACGACAGCAGCTCCATCTGCAGCCACAGCATATTATAGATACTAGCATCATGCTCCTCTTAATATTTGTTGATAACCTGAAAAAACATACCATGTGCCCCGTCAAGCCGCTTGTTAACAAGCGCGATGTCGGCATCCGCCACGTCGAGCTGCCGCCTAAGTTCGGCATACTCAGTAGTCTGGTCAACCGCCAGACCCTCAGCCGCCTGCACATAACGCATTGCGATCATTACCTGGGAGTATGAGGGCTACCACCTATACGGAGCACACCTAGCGTGTCCGGTACAGCCGCAAATATACATATTACTTTGCGTACCTCAAAGCCTTTGAGCAAGCTCATAAAAGCTTCATTCAACCCGCTTTTTGCGGATGAAATCCTCTCAAACACTGTACCCCATTAAGGTACGATGCGCCTCTGAGATAGCCGCTCGCTCCAGACGGCCCGTCAGTGTGTCCGGCTGTGTGTCGGACAATCCCAGACTCTTCCTGTTGCTCTCCTAGGAGCCGAATACCCCGGGCTTCGGGCAGACAAAGCGTTAACTTATGGCCTTGACGGATCAAGAGAAATCCTCTGTGACGACACATCGGGGTCGTCCGCCCCATGGGGCGGGGAGGCGGGAGGAGGCGTTTCTCTCTCCATCATCTCTAGCAGAAGATCCCGCGAAGACGAACTCTGTTGAGAAGGGCTACGAGCCGGACTGCAAGAGATAGGTCTCGGTTAGTATTCTCAGAGATAAAGCAGGATATATTTACCAAAGTACTTTTTCACTTACAGCTTGATGGAGGGCTGGCCCGTTTGCGGGTGCTGTGCGGTAAGAACGCCCTCCGGGGCAGGGCCCCTGGTGAGGATTTCTTCCCTCGTTTGGACACCTCCGCTTCCAAGTCTTCGGAGGTGGCCCTTTTCTTCCCATAGGGGGAGGCGATTTTGGATTCACCTCCCCGACTCTCCTCCTTCTTGGAGACATTAACTCCCCCGGTTTGGATGTGTATTGTATAAAGCCCGCTCTCGGCTTCCCTATTCCTCCCTTCGTCTTCCCCCGATGGCACTTGATAAGGTGCACGCTCAAGCATCCTGGTTAGTACAGGATCTGGCGAGCCTTCGAGAAGAGGGACCGAACACCTGATCCTCTTCGCCTTTTGTATCCAGTCCTGGCCGAGAGCAATTTTTAGATTGATGTTGTGTCAAATATAGAAACAGCATGTTCGGTCGCGGAATTACTTACCGGGGTATCCGGTCGGTTGCAGTTGAGACCCGCATCCTCGGTATGTTCGGACACATTATTCGTGATCCGAAGAACAACCTGTACATCCCTTCGAGCGTCATGCCAAAGAATTGTTGAATAGTTCGCGGTCCTTCTAGGTTGAACTCCCACATATGGAGAGATCGACGTTGGCACATCAGGACCCGACAAACTAGCATTACTTGCATTACCTTGACAAGACTGACATCCCTCTTCAGAAGATCCCAAATGCGGCTTTGCAATGTTAGTACATCATTAGCTGGCCCCTAGTCCAGTCCTTCGTTGACCCATGACGCCAGTTGAGGAGGAGGGCCCGAGCGGAAGGCAGGGGCAGCCGCCCACTTTGTGCCTCGGGGAGTTGTGATGTAGAACCACCTCCGCAGCCATAAGTCGGACACCTCCGGGAAGGAACCCTTTGGCCATAAGGCATCAGCATTTTTGCTTATTATAGCGCCTCTGCACTCCGCGTGTCTCCCATCGATCACCTTCGGCTTTATATAGAAGTTCTTGAGCCATAGGCCGAAGTGTGGGGTGAAGTGGAGGAAGGCTTCACACACGACGATAAACGACGAGATGTGAAGGATGGAATCCGGAGCTAGATTGTGGAAATCTAGCCAGTAATAGAACATGAGCCCTCTAACGAAGGGATCAAGTCTAAAACCTAAGCCTCGGAGGAAGTGGGAAACAAATACGACGCTCTCGTTGGGTTCGGGAGTGGGCATGACCTGCCCTTGGGTAGGCAGCCTGTGCGGGATTTCGGCAGTCAGATACCTAGCCTCCCTGAGCTTCTCGATGTCCTCCTCTGTGACAGAGGAGACCATCCATCAGCCTTGAAGGTCGGACCCGGACATGGTTGGAAGTCCGAAGTGCTTTGCTGGTACCTTGGGTGTTGAAACTCAAGGTAGGAGAAGAGAAGGATCGAGCGTGGAAAGAAAAGGACAGGCATTGACCTCCTTATAAACAGGACGAATATCAAGCGTCCCCCGCGTGGCCGTTTGAAACTTGCCTAAAATCGAGGAGTCATACTAATAGGCATGGTTGGGTTACCCACACCCAT
This sequence comes from Triticum dicoccoides, assembly GCF_002162155.2. Lineage (NCBI taxonomy): Eukaryota > Viridiplantae > Streptophyta > Magnoliopsida > Poales > Poaceae > Triticum > Triticum dicoccoides. The sequence continues at coordinate 516,549,570 of NC_041393.1, read as the reverse complement.
ATTGATGAGAATCCCGTGATACGGGGAACACAATCTCTGCTTCGACAAGACGTGCCAATAAAACCTCCTCGCAATACGTGTAGTGGCAGGCTGTGAAAAACGGTTCATAATAACCGGGCCGCGGCGTGATGTCACGCTATGAAAAGTTGTCAGCAGATTAGTGGAATATTGTGCTCTCTACGGTGGTAAGTGGAAATTATTTTGCAGAACCGGACATGATCCTTTTATTTAAAGATCCTCTATGGAGTATTCGAAGAAGGAACCCGCCTTGCAATGCCAAAGACAATCTGCATGCCGGACTCATCGTCATTGAAGCTTGGTTCAGGGGCTACTGAGGAAGTCCTGGATTAGGGGGTCCTCAGACAGCCGGACTATATGCTTATGCCAGACTGTTGGACTATGAAGATACAAGATTGAAGACTTCGTCACGTGTCCGGATGGGACTCTCCTTTGCGTGGAAGGAAAGCTTGGCGATTCATATGTGTAGATCTCCTTCTCTGTAACCGACTCTATGTAACCCAAGCCCCCTCCGGTGTCTATATAAACTGGAGGGTTTAGTCCGTAGGACAACAATCAAAATCATAGGCTAGCTTCTAGGGTTTAGCCTCTATGATCTCGTAGTAGATCAACTCTTGTAACACTCATATCATCAAGATCAATCAAGCAGGAAGTAGGGTATTACCTCCATCAAGAGGGCCCGAACCTGGGTAAACATCGTGTCCCCCGCCTCCTATTACTAGTAGCCTTATA
>NC_041393.1:516454583-516548710 GCF_002162155.2 Triticum dicoccoides | reverse complement strand
GCGCGCCGCCCTGCCTCGTGGGCCCCCTGGTGCTCCACCAACCTCAACTCCAACTCCATATATTCAAGTTCGGGGAGAAAAAAATAGGGAAGAAGGACTCATCGCATTTTACGATACGGAGCCGTCACCAAGCCCTAAACTCTCTCGGGAGGGCTGATCTGGAGTCCGTTCGGGGCTCCGAAGATGGGAATCCGCCGCCATCGTCATCTCAACCATCCTCCATCACCAATTCATGATGGTCACCGCCGTGCGTGAGTAATTCCATCGTAGGCTTGCTGGACGGTAATGGGTTGGATGATATTTACCATGTAATCGAGTTAGTTTTGTTAGGGTTTGATCCCTAGTATCCACTATGTTCTGAGATTGATGTTGCAATGACTTTGCTATGCTTAATGCTTGTCACTAGGGCCCGAGTGCCATGATTTCAGATCTGAACCTATTATGTTTTCATGAATATATGTGAGTTCTTGATCCTATCTTGCAAGTCTATAGTCACCTATTATGTGTTATGATCCGTTAACCCCGAAGTGACAATAATCGGGATACTTACCGGTGATGACCATAGTTTGAGGACTTCATGTATTCACTAAGTGTTAATGCTTTGGTCCAGTACTCTATTAAAAGGAGGCCTTAATATACCTTAGTTTCCAATAGGACCCCTCTGCCACGGGAGGGTAGGACAAAAGATGTCATGCAAGTTCTTTTCCATAAGCACGTATGACTATATTCGGAATACATGCCTACATTACATTGATGAACTGGAGCTAGTTCTGTGTCACCCTATGTTATATATATTACATGACGAATCGCATCCGACATAATTATCCATCACTGATCCAATGCCTACGAGCTTTTCACATATTGATCTTTGCTTAGTTACTTTACCGTTGCCACTGTTACAATTACTACAAAACTGCTACTGTTACTTTTTCTACTGTTACCGTTACTTCCATACTACTTTGCTACTAAATACTTTGCTGCAGATATTAAGTTATCTAGGTGTGATTGAATTGACAACTCAACTGCTAATACTTGAGAATATTCTTTGACTCCCCTTGTGTCGAATCAATAAATTTGGATTGAATACTCTACCCTTGAAAACTGTTGCGATCCCCTATACTTGTGGGTTATCAAGACTATTTTCTAGCGTCGTTGCCGGGGAGCATAGCTCTATTCTTTGAGTCACTTGGGATTTATATCTGCTGATCACTATGAAGAACTTGAAAGACGAAAGAACTAAGATTTATCCCTAAACTACGAGGGGAGGTAAGGAACTGTTGTCTAGCTCTGCACTTGATTCTCCTTCTGTTATGAGTAAACTTGCGACACCTAAACCTACTTCTGCTATTAATTCGGATATGCCGCATGTCATTGATGATGCCACTTCTGCTATGCATGATACTTATAATGAAAATACTTCTATGCTTGATACTACTGTGCCATTAGGTGAATTTCTTGATGAACAACTTGCTAGGGCTAGAGAGAATGAAATTATTGAAACTGATAATATTGATGAAAGTGATGATGAAGATTCTCCCCCTAAATATGGATTTCCTGTTGTCCTGAGGGTTATGTTATGGATGACGAAACTGCTAGAGATTTTCTTGCTTGCAATGATAGATCTGATCTTAAGAAATTATGAGCTAAGCTAAAACAAAAGTCTCTAAATGCTAGAATGAAACATGACCCTACTTTTGCTACTTCACCTATCTGTGTTACTGATAAGGATTATGATTTCTCTGTCGATCCTGAGATAATTACCTTGGTTGAATCTGATCCTTTTTATGGCAATGAATCTGAAACTGGTGTGGCACATCTTACTGAATTGAATGATATAGCCACCCTGTTCACTAATGATGAGAAATCTCGCTACTACTATATCCTTAAAATATTTCCTTTCTCATTAAAGGGTGATGCTAAAACTTGGTTTAACTCTTTTGATCCTGGTTGTGTGCATAGTCCCCAGGATATGATTTTTTTACTTCTCTGCTAAATATTTCCCCGCTCATAAGAAACAAGCTGCCTTGAGGGAAATATATAATTTTGTGCAAATTGAAGAAGAGAGTCTCCCACAAGCATGGGGGAGGCTTCTTCGATTACTTAATGCTTTGCCTGATCACCCTCTTAAGAAAATGAAATAATTGATATCTTTTATAATGGACTAACCAATGCTTCCAAAGACCACCTGGATAGTTGTGTTGGTTATGTTTTCAGGGAAAGAACGGTTGATCAATCTGAATTGCTATTGAATAATATGTTGACTAATGAAAATAATTGGACACTTCCTGAACCAACTCCTAAGCCAACTCCGAAGAAAAGAGGTGTTCCATTTCTCAGTCCCGAAGATATGCAAGAGGCAAAGAAATCTATGAAAGAGAAAGGTATTAAAGCTGAAGATGTTAAGAATTTACCTCCTGTTGAAGAAATACATGGCCTTAATATACCACCTATTGAAGAAATACACGGTCTTGATAACCCGACACAGGTAGTGAAGATAAATTCTCTATAGATATGATAAAGCTGAAATCCCATCTACTAAGTTTGCTAGCCAATGCTTGGATGAACTTGATGACTTTATGGCTAAAAAAGAAAATTTCAATGCTTATGTTGGTAGACAATTGAAAAGTAATACTTATATGATTGGACACTTGAGTGATTATATGTCTAGCGTTAAGGGTGAACTTAAACTCACTAGTAAACATGCTTCTATGGTTACCACTCAAGTAGAACAAGTGCTTAAGGCTCAGAATGATTTGCTCAATGAATTAAATGATAGGAGAAATGATAATGCTATTAGAGTTATGACTAGAGGTGGTAGAATGACTCAGGAACCTTTGTATCCTGAGGGCCACCCTAAGAGAATTGAGCAAGATTCTCAGGGAAATAATGCTGATGCACCTAGTCCTTCTAAAAAGAAGAAGAAGAAAAACGATAGGACTTTGCATGCTTCTAATGAACATGTTGTAGACACACCTAAGAATCCTAATGATATTTCTGTCTCTGATGCTGAAACAGAATCTGGTGATGAACATGAACCTAGTGATAATGTTAATGATAATGTTCATGTCGATGCTCAACTTAGAAATAACAATGATGTAGAAATTGAACCTGATGTTGATCTAGATAACCCACAATCAAAGAATCAACATTACGATAAGAGAGACTTCGTTGCTAGGAAGCATGGTAGAGAAAGAGAACCATGGGTTCAGAAACCCATGCCTTTTCCTCCTAAACTGTCCGGGGTTGGGTGCGACATATGCCAAAGGATGGCTTACCATGGTGGGAGCGAGTAGAACGTCGCCGGTGCCTGGAATTGAGATGAGGCTTAGACACGAACGCCGGCGTACTTTACCCAGGTTGGCGGCTCTCCTTGGAGATAATACCCCTACTCCTGCTCTGCGGGGTCTCCGCATGATCACTAAGGCACAATTGCACAAAGGTGCTCCTTGAGTTGTATTCTAGAGGTAGGAGAAGGCAAGGCTAGCTCCTTCCTGCCCTAGGGGAGTGGCTAGTTCTAAGGGAGTGGGAACCCTTTGCATGGGTGCCCTGGGGGGTTTATATAGGCCTACCCCCCAGGGGTACAATGGTAATCTGGCCGGGTGCTGGGCCCGGCTGTCAGCGTCTCCGGCCTCCGGCTTCTCCACCGAATACTGGGGGCCGAGCTGCTAATGACGTGGGCTTGGTCAGCCCAGTGTGGCTACAGTCTCACCGCCTGGCAGGAGATCGTTGTAGCCACACCTAGTCTCATCAGGTTAATGGTGTACTTGCTTCGGGGGAAGGGACGGCCGCCTGCTGGAGGCCGCCTTCCCCGGGTCCGACTGGTTCGGTGTCCGCCGTCTTCTGTGGTGTCACTGCCCGATAGGGCCCGCAGCCCACGGGCCGTACCGATAGGTCGTCGTGGGGAACAGGGCTCCGCCTGTCCGGAGTGACATCAGGGGGGAGTGGCAACAGTGCCACGTCGTGCGGAGATCTCTGCCTGTACAGGGCACTCCGGCCACGCCCAGCCCGAGATTCAGGGGCGAGGGGCTTCACTGTAGCCACGCTCTATCTCATCCTCTGGATAGGGGCACAAACTCTGAGGGCACCAGGTGGCCGCCTGCCCGACGCCGCCCTCTCTGGGAGCCAGCCGACTGGAGCCGGCCACTCTTGGTGCCGTCTGCTGGTGGTTGGCCACCCTCCGATGGCCGGCCGCTGAGCCAGCCGGCCCCCGGAGGGTCGAGCTTCAGCCTGGGTCACTGCGGGGCGAAGCTCGCCCAAAGTTTTGTCATGTCCAGGGACACGGGTGAGGCTACCCATGGCCCATTACTCCGACAGTAGTCCCCAAAGCTGGTGAGGCGTTGTGGTCGAGGGGCCGTGAAGTCTCAATGGCTTCCCCCCTCACCGAGCTCCAGGAGAATGTTTGATCCGCCTTGCGGCGTGCCGACTGCCGGAGCTGGCTTTGACAAGGCGGGATCGTCGGCCAATTTTGAACTCCAAGGCAGGAAAATAGGTGGCGTGCCTGCTAAGCTTCCCAGTGTCGCCAGTCGCCACAAGCACGCCACGCGGCATGCGCCAGCCCGCCCAGCCTGCCACCCCATGCTCCTGATGGGACATGACAGTGGGCCAGGCCTGCCACAACCATGCCTCGGCACGCGGGAGGATCCGCTGCGCCGAGGTGGGCGGTTGCGATTCCCATGAGCGTTCAAGGCGTAGTAAGTTTGCACGGTAAACAGGGGGTCGTGGGGTCGTGGGCGCAGTTAATCCCACGATCCCGTGCCCCGTCCCCTCGGCTTCGTAGCCCGAGGGCTATAAGTATGGGGAGGAAGGGGAGTGGCAGAGCAGGCGCGCCCTCCTCCCCACACTCTCTTACTCCTCTTGCTCTCTCCGCCATTGCTGTTGTCGCCGCTCCGTGCTTGCCGCCGTTCGCCGCCGCCGTTCGCCTCCTCTCATCGCAGTCCCGCCTGAAGCCATGGCGCGCGAGAAGGGCGGCGACTGGGATGGCTCGACGGTGATTGAAGACCACATCTCCTTCCTCCGGGATACGCGTCGGATGCCCAACGCGGCGTTCGCCAAGCCGCGGGTGCCGCCGGAGGAGGAGATTTCGCCAGTGCCGAGGGGGAATGAGCGGGTCGTCTTCCGCTCGCACTTCCTCCGCGGCTTCGGCCTTCCGGCGAGCGACTTCCTCTGCTCGTTCATGGACTTATACCACATCCAGCCGCATCATCTGACGCCCAACACCATGACCCTGCTCTCCGCCTTCGTCACCGCGTGCGAGGACTGCATCGGCATCCTCCCCACACTTGAGCTGTGGGGAGCATTCTTCTATGGCAAACTCAACACCTCCGCCAAGGACACAGCGGCTGAATGCGGTGGGTTTGTCGCCGTGCGCCGGCCGGCGAAGAGGAATGCCTTCCCCGTCATTAAACTGTCACAGTTAGTAAAACTGTGGCAGCAGTCTTATTTTTATGTTGAGAATGTCGATCCGACTATCAACTTTATCAACCTGCCGGCCTACGAGGGCGGCCCCCCCAGTCGGGCTCTGGCCCCACTGGGGATACAAGCCAAAGCCGGTGTCGGCGGACGCGACAGCCGCCATGGGCCGACTCCGGGTGCTCGCGGAGTCAGAGGGCCTCGTGGCCTCTGACCTCCTCATCGCCTTCATCGAGCGCCGGGTCCTTCTGCTACATGGCCGCCCTTACATGATCTGCCGGATGAGCGGGCACCGCGACCCAAGCAGGTTGTGCACAAAGGAGATGCCGACTGCTGAGGTTGCGAGGATGGTGAACGAGATCTCCGACCTCAAGGTGTCGGAGGAGACTGGTGGTTCGACAAGCGGTCGTATTCTCGCGACAACCCACCGCCTGCCGTAAGTCCCTTGACTTCTTTTTGTGGTTCTGACTTTTAGTCTTGCGTCTAGTGTGACGCAACTCTTTTTTCTGGAGTGCAGATTTACATGTCCGCGGCGACGGTCGCCGTTGTGGGGCCGGGTGGTTACTACCTGCCGGACCGGGCAGTGAGCGACGTGGACGACCCCGACTTGGGGGCGGCCGCCCTGGAGGACGATGGGGCAGGCGCCGGTGACGGAGCAGGCGGCTCCGAGGAGGGCGGCGGTGTGGAGACCTGGCCTGATGACGATGACGACGAAGACGAGCCGCGCCCCCCTCGGAGCACTGCCAACACCGACGCAGGCCCGTCTACTGGGTCGCCCGCCCGAGGCGGCAAACACAAGCAAAAGCAAGGCGCTGCCCTGTTTGGCAGCGCACCAAAGAAGCCCAAGAACCCGGCCGCGACGACCAGGCGGAAAGAAGCCACGGCCAAGGTGGCCAAGTTCCAGCAGCAGCCAAACGTGCCGCTCATGGTGTCGGCGTAAGTATCGCTCTTACGCTTTCACCTCTTTGCCGATCTGGCCTAAAAAACTTTTTGTCTTGTCTTCTTATCCCAAGGCCCCGCTCACCCTCGAGAAGTCGGCCGCTGCCTGAGTCATCAGGTCGGCGGAAACCTCCACCACCAGCTGGCGGATCGACTCGGCCACCGACCTTCAAGAGGCGCAGGAGCGGAACACGCGGGAGGCGCGTCAGGAAGAGTCTGACTGCCTGGCGAAGGCGGAGGCGGACAAGGCCGCTGCATCTACGGCGAGGAAGCTGGCGCAAGCAGAGGCCGACGTCGCAGAGAAGGAGCGGCTTGCAAAGGCCGTGCGCCGCCAGGAGCCGTTGCTCATGACTCCTCTGAACTCCATGCCACCTCCGTCGGAGTTTGTGGCGATGACTAGAGGAGCCAGCGACGAGAAGCCGTTCATGGAGAGGGAGGACGACGACATGGCCATGCCGGACGTCATCGTGCCGTCGCCACCGCTGACCAGCGGACCGCAGGACGAGCAGCCGGCCGCTCCGCCGGTGCCGCCATCCGGGGACGCGGTGGTGACGGACCTGATTCCTGAGGTCCGCACACCCGTATGCTGCCGTCTTGAAAAAGTGGCCTCGGCACCGCGGCCGCTGGAGGCTGGTGCCGCGAGCTCATCGGTCCCCGACACCGAGGCGACCAGCGCCGCGCCAGCCGGCTGAATACGCACGGGCGGGACGGGCGCCCTGAACCAGGCGTCCTCGACGTCCAGGCCAAGCTCCGGGCCGAAGCCGAAGCCCTCAAGCGCTGCAACGAGGCATTCCTGGATTCGCCGGTAGCCATTCGCATAAGTTTCCTACTTTTCTTCATTTCGACCTTCTTGCATCCTTCGTGGGGGCGCGCTAGCGCACCCACTGGGTGTAGTCCCCATGTTTCAGGCCGGCTGCTGAGCAAGCGGTCCAGAATTTCAACTTGTCGGCGTCGAATGCTAACTTATCTGATATCCCTTCTCCAGGACTACCACAATCTTCGCACGGTCACCTTCAACTCCAGGGTTCAGGAGCTGGAAAAACAGACTGCCAACTTGTCTGAGAGCCGGAGTAAGCTTCGATTTCCTTTATTCGCGAGGGAGCGTAGGCGCACCCGTAGGCTGTAGTCCCCGAGGTTCGGGCCGACTGCTGAGCAGTCAGGCCGAATCTTCCTAGTGACTTCATTATTGCTGGCAACTTCTTCTCCGTGGGGGCGCGATAGCACACCCGCGGGCTGTAGTCCCCGAGGTTCGGGGCGACTGCTGAGTAGTCGGGCCGAATCTCTCTGGCAGCTGCATCCCTCTTCATCGTTTGACTGATATTCTTTGTTCTTTCTTTTTACAGAGGCCAACGCCGCCTTGTAGCAGCAGCTGGGCGAAGCCAATACCGCCCTGCGCGGCAAGGAGGCAGAGTGCAGCAAACTGGCCGAGGAGCATGACCGGCTGGTCACTCAGCTCACGGAGCAGGCGGAGGCCCTCAAGACGGCTCAGAGGGAGGCAAAGGCAAAGGAGACCGACCTCCTTGTCGAGTTCAAGATCGAGCGCTCTGCCTGGGTCGACAAGGAGGCGCAGATGACGGCCTGCTTCAGCAGCATCGAGGACTTGGTCGATGGTAAGCTTCATCTTTTTTGTTTCTTGTTTTGGGCTGCCGGCCCTTATCTAGGCCGATTGCTAGTTTCTGATCTTGGCTTTCCTTGCCTTCTGTCTAAGCAGACTTCTTCTCGGGCCATTCCGTTGCTGCGAACCAGATCATCGAGGCCCGGCGTGAAGAGCAGAGAGCGGAAGGCGTGCAGATTGCCGCTGACGCCCCCCAGACCCTCAACGAGCAGCTCCTCAGCATCCAGGCCCGTCTTCGGCCTGCCCACCAGATGTTGTGCCGTCTTCAGCGCATCGGGGCCCAGGCGATCTCCGCCCCCTGGCCGGGTGTACAGGCTCCGCGCACCCCAAGTCGGACTGCCGACTGGCTGGAGGTCGCGGCCGGCCGCCTGGAGGCCTGGAAGGGTTCTACAGCCCAGGCAGGAGCGCACCGAGCCCTGGAGTTCGTCAAGGAGTGGTACCCTGGGCTAGATCTAGCCCTGTTGACCACGTTTTGGCTGGAGGCGCAGGAGGAGCTGGTGGCGGTGGAGGCCGAGCTTATCAGCAGGGCGGCGGTGATCGCCGACTATACCGACACCAGCGTGTTCATCCCGGAGGTGGTCGAAGAAGGTGCCGAAGCGCCGTTGGAGTGGCTCGGGCTGAACCCGGAGGACAGCGAGGATTCGGCTGAAGTGATCGACTGCAGCGACTAAGGGGAGGAGGAGGAGGAGGAAGAGGAGGAGGAGGACAAAGATGACGTGCCGGAGGCTGGAGCGGACGGTCAGCCTCAACCTGACCGTGCCTCAAGCAACGATCTATGCTCCAAGGCACCGACCGCTGCTGGAGGTGGCCAGGCGGAGACCGACCAGCCGCCCGCTGCGCCGACGGACACCACCGACTCTACCATCCAACCGTCCGCCACCCAACTGGCACTGCCGCCTCCATCGACTAGCCGGAGCCTTCTGCAGCACCCACCGGCATCGCCGACTCCAACGTCCAGTCGGAGCCCTCTGCTGCACCAACCGGCACTGCCGACCCCGCCATCTAGCCGGAGCCTTCTGCTGCCCCTTAGGATTTTTTTTCTTTTCCTGTTTGCTAGTCTAGACAATTCGGTTACCTTTCACAATTCCACCCTCGTGGTGTACATCAAACTCTGCTGAATGCTGGCTGATAGGCCTTTATCTTATGTAAATATTTATTGCAATTTATGCTTTGCTTTGCTGGCTTCTAACTTCTCTTGCTTTATACTCCTTGATTTTTCCTTTGCCGCTCTCCCTTGGCTATCCTCTTGCCAACCAAGCAGCCGCTCTGCAGACTGCGGCTGGGTTGAGTACTTAGCTTTTTGCGGGAGGGCTAGTACTTAGCCATTCGGAGTGTTGGCAAGAGAAGTAGAAGCCGGCCGACCGGCTGCTCGGCAGCCGACCGAACGGGCGCCATGCCGGCCTCAACTATATGCGTTTTTTCCTTAGTCGTTTTTCATGTGGGCACTGTTTTGCAACCCCTGCCCGCCATGCAGCCGCTCTGCAAGTTGCGGCTTCTGACAAAGGAAGTTTTGGTGCCAACACACTACTTGTCCGGCTGCAGGAAGTGGCATATAGCAGAAGGCGGCCAGCCTCCGGGCCGACTGGTCGAACCCAGTGCCAGGCGGGAATAATAAAACAATACATACTCATAGGCATAACACTTATCATATAGATAAAAGAGGGTAGTCCCCGAGTTCTTCTCGGGGGACCTGGAGTCTTCGTACATAATACAAAAGGTAGAGTTATACATACTGCTCTCAACTGTAAAACCTTCGAAGGAAGTTTGCGTTCCATGGCCTCTCCGTCTCCTTGCCCGAATCATCTCTTTTGCGTGCTCTGGGCTTCTAGGCATTGATCAAATAGTAGGAATCATTGCCCAGCACCTTGCTGATGATGAAAGGGCCTTCCCAAGGTGCCGAGAGCTTGTGTTGGCCGGCTATTCGCTGGATCAGCCGGAGCACAAGGTCTCCCTCTTGGAAGGACTTTGGCTTCACCTTGCGGTTGTAGTATCGGCGCAGACTCTACTGGTAGATGGCGGACCGGCTGAGTGACAACCGTCGGCCCTCCTCCAGCAAGTCGACACCGTCTTCTCGTGCCTCCTTGGCATCCGCCTTGGTGTACATGGTGACTCTTGGGGAGTCGAACTCTATATCCGTCGGGATGACGGCTTCAGCACAATAGACGAGGAAGAAGGGCGTGAAGCCGGTTGATTTGTTCAGAGTCGTGCGCAAGCTCCAGAGGACGGCCGGCAGCTCATCGAGCCACCAGCCGGCCGAACGCTCCAGAGGCTCGACCAGTCGAGACTTGATGCCGGACATAATGAGGCCGTTTGTTTGCTCAACTTGGCCGTTTGACTGCGGGTGGGCAATGGACACTAAGTCCAGTTGGATGCCCTGCGTTGCGCAGAAATGAGCCAAGGCTCCTTTGGCGAAGTTGGTGCCATTGTCGGTGATGATGCTATGTGGTATGTCGTACCGCGTGGTGATGTCGGCGATGAAAGTCACGGCAGTCGTCCCGTCTAGCTTCTTGATTGGTTTTGCTTCTATCCACTTAGTGAACTTATCCACAGCGACAAGCAAATGAGTCATTCCGCCACGGGCCTTCTTGAATGGCCCCACCATATTCAGCCCCCAAACAGCGAAGGGCCAAGCTATGGGAATGGTCTTGAGTGTAGAAGCCGGTAAATGTGGCTTGGAGCGGAACTTCTGGCAGCCTTGACACTTCTGAACTAATTCTTTGGCTTCTTCTAGAGCAGTCGGCCAAAAGAAACCATGGCGGAAAGCCTTGGCAACAAGCAATCTTGAAGCCGCGTGGTGACCGCATTTGCCTTGGTGGATATCCCTGAGTATTGCTTGGCCTTTGTCTGGCTCCATGCAGCATTGATAAACGCTAGTGACACTTCGTCGTACCAGCTCTCTATTGACGATGGTGTAAGCTGATGCCCACCGTTGCACTTGTCGGGCGGAGATCTCATTAGCCGGAAGCTCTTTGTTCACCAAAAACTTGAGGATTGGTTGAGCCCAAGATGGTGCTGCTATTTCTTCGACTGCCACGACTGCGACTTGTATGAGGGCGGTTGGGCCAGGAGGCGGCGGGTTGGCAGCTGCTTCCGCCTGCTGAGCTGAAGAAGTCCCCGGGCTGACTGGTGCAATCCCCAGGCCGGGCTCTGGAGTCCCCAAGCCGGGTGCGGCTGCTGCAGTCCCCGGGCCGCCTGTTGAAGTCCCCATGCCAGCTTCTGGGACCCTCAAGTCGGATCCGACTGCTTCGGGAGGGGCCGGCACGAAGATGGAATCTGATTTTGGGGACGGCTTGACGGACGGCTTGAGATGGCGGCATAAGGCGATGCCGGCTGGTATCGCTTGTCGGGTGGAGCCAATCTGCGCCAAGGCATCTGCTTGCTCGTTGTCATTTCTTGGCACGTGGAGGAACTCACACCCGTCAAAGTATCCACTGAGTTGCTGCACGAGGAAGCGGTAGCTTGCCATATTCGTGTCCTTGGCGTCCCAGTTGCCTGACAACTGCTGGACCACCAAGTCAGAGTCACCATAACATAGGATCCGGCGAATGCCGAGTTCCTTGGCAAGCCGGAGCCCGTGTATGAGTGTCTCGTACTCGACTACGTTGTTGGAGGCAGCACAATGGACTTGTAGCACATATCTGAGTTTGTCACCTTTGGGAGAGGTGAGGACGACGCCGGCTCCCAGGTCGGTGCGCATTCTTGAACCATCAAAATGCATCTACCAACGGGTGGAGTCTGGCACTGGCGGCAAGTACTGGGTCTCGGCCCAGTCGACGAGGAAGTTGGCCAGCACTTGTGACTTGATGGTGGTGCGAGGCTGGTAGTAGATGGTGTAAGGGGCCAGATCAATAGCCCACTTGGCCACTCGGCCAGAAGCATCTCGACTCCCAATGATCTCAGCGAGCGGAGCCGTGCAGACGAAAGTTATTGGGTGCTCTTGAAAGTAAGGTTTTAGGTTCTTGGTGGCAAAGTGCACACCATAGCACATCTTCTGATAATGTCGGTAGTTTTGCTTGGAGGCGGACAGTACTTCGCTCAAGTAATACACCGGTCTCTGGACTGGCAATGCTCTGCCCTCCTCTTTGCGCTCTACCACCATGACTATGCTGACAACTCGACTGGTGGCTGCGATGCAGAGGAGCAATGGCTCCTTCTCAGTCGGAGCTGCCAAGATAGGCGGGGTTGCCAACATCTTTTTGAGTTGGAGAAACGCTTCGTCCGCCTTGTCATTCCACTTGAAAAAAGTGGTCTTCTTCATGAGCTGGTACAGGGGAAGAGCCTTCTCGCCCAGCCGACTAATGAAACGGCTAATAGATGCCAGGTAGCCAGTGAATTTATGCACGTCCAATAGTTGGGTGGGCACCTCCATCTTCTCAATGGCCTTGATCTTCACAGGGTTGCACTCTATGCCACGCTCTGAGACTAGGAAGCCGAGAAGCTGGCTGGCTGGTACTCCATAGATGCATTTCTCCGGGTTGAGCTTGATCTGGAATAGGCGCAGGTTCTCAAAGGTTTCCTTGAGGTCTTCTAGCAACTTGCCATACTTCTCCGTCTTAACCACCACATCATCCACATAGACATGGGCATTTCTGTCGAGTTGCTTGAGGAGACACTTCTGCATGCAACACTAAAACATGGCGCCGGCGTTTCGCAAGCCGAACGTCATGGTCAGGTAGTAGAAGGCTCCAAATGGTGTGATGAAGGTAGTCTTCAGCCTGTCAGCCGGGTTCAGCTTTATCTGATGGTAGCCTGAGTATGCATCCAAGAAACTCAACAGCTCGCATCCGGCTGTGGAGTCTATCACTTGGTCAATTCTTGGTAGGGCAAAGGGATCTTTGGGGCAGGCTTTGTTGAGGCTGGTATAGTCAATACACATGCGCCACTGCTTATTCTTCTTCAACACCAGGACTGGGTTGGCCAGCCATTCTGGAAAGAACACTTCCATGATGAATCCGGCTGCCAGAAGCCGGGCTATTTCCTCTCCGACAACTCTTCTCTTTTCTTCCAACAGGCGGCGCAAGGGCTGCCTGGCCTGCGTGGCGTCAGGTCGGACATGTAACTTGTGCTCGGCGAAATCCGTCGGAACACCCGGCATGTATTTGGGAGACCATGCGAAGATGTCCCGATTCTCACGGAGGAAATCGACGAGCTCGCTTTCCTATTTGCTTTCAAGGTTTGCACCTATGATAGCGTGCCTCTCCGGGTGCTCTGGGTCCAAGGGTATCTTCTTTGTTTCCTTTGCCGGTTTGAACGAGCCCTCAACCTCCGACTCCTTGGGGACGGGTGACATTTCTGGCTTCTTGCCTGCTATCGCCACCACCCAGTCAAAGAGCCGCTTCTCAGCTGCAATCACAAGGGACTCGGCCAGCCGGCTGCTGTCTGCGGCGCAGGCGGTCGACTTCTTGTAGTCTCCGACTATAGTCAGGATCCCCTTGGTACTTGGCATCTTCATCTTGAGGTAAGCATAGTGGGGGACTGCCATGAACTTGGCCAGGGCAGGTCGTCCAAGCAGCACATGGTAGGGGCTCTCAAGGTCCACCACTTCAAACTAAACTGGCTCACGGTGGAAGTGATTCTTGTCTCCAAAGAGGACATCAATTTGGGTTTTGCCGATTGGTGAGCAGGAAAGGCCAGGGACTATGTCATGGAATATAGTCTGACTGGGGAGGAGCTGCTTCTGCTTGATTCCCAACTTCTCCATCATGTCATGATACAGGATATTAATGTTGCTGCCGCCATCTATCAAGATTCTGGAGAAGCGAGCCGCCGTCCTTTCTGTTGCAAAGGTAGCATCCAGGACCAGGGCATAGGAACCGGGGGAAGGCATCACTTCCGGGTGGTCGGCCCTGCTCCAACTGATGGGCTTCTCAGACCAGTGCATGAATTTCGGAGTATTTGAGGCCACTGCCTGCACCTCTTGCTGCTGCTGCCGTCTGCTGCATCTGTCATCAGCCATGCTGGTGAACACAACATAGGCTCCATGCTCCACAGGATATTCATCTTGTATGGCGCCGACTGGCTGGGCCACCGGCTGCTGGGGCAGAGGAGGCGGCAGGCCAGCAGGCGGAGGAGGCAGGAGACCATCTGAGTGGTGTGGTTGGACGGCTTCGCAACACTATGGAACTTGCATGGGCATCAAGAGTCTGCTCGTACGAGAAGGCGGGGAACAAATTGGGCTTGCCACCCTTCTGATGCTTGGGCGCTGGCTGCCCCTCTGGTTGTTGATCCTCGACTGTCGCCACTTGCCAGCTGGTGGAAGCCGGCTGGGTGGCCTTCCGCTTGTTGTCGCTTGGGGGCTGCCGCCGACTGGTGTCACCAGCCGGAGTCTGAGGAGCCTGAGGTGCCACCTTGCCGGACGCATCAACTAAGATTTCTGCCTTCATGGAGGACTCAGCCGTGGCGTGCTTGTCGGCAATGATTAACAGCTCATCGAGAGTCGCAGGCTCGTCCCAGAGAAGTCGGTGCTTGAGGAGGGTGCCTTCTCGGCACCCGGCGGTGAAGTACTCGATTGCCTGCACCTCGTGCACGCCCTCGCAGGAGTTGCGCAGCTCGGCCCAGCGTGTGAGATAGTCGCGAGTCGATTCACTGGCCCTTGGACACACAAGGAGAGCTCTCGGGGCTTGGGAGGCCGCTTGTATGTGCTGGTGAAGTTGCAGATGAACGCTTCGGTGAAATCAACCCAGCTGTTGATGCTGCGGGGCTTCAGGCTGTTAAGCCACGTCCGGGCTATGCCCTGAAGCATGAGCGAGACATACTTCACGGCAACGCGCTAGTTGCCGTTAGCTATGCTGACGGTTGTGGAGTAGTCGACCAGCCAGCCCTCCGGCTTCACGGAGCCGGTGTACTTGGGCGTATCTCTTGGGAGCGTGAACCCTTTGGGAAAGGGCTCATCTCGGATTCGTGGGCCAAAGCAGGGCGGGCCCAATGCATCTTCTTCTTCTATCGCCAGGGATCAGTTGAGATGATCGATCCGATGGCGAGCGTCGTTCTCTCCAACTCCCTCTCGGCGGCCAAGGCGATCGCCGAGTGTCGAGTGCGTGACATGCAGCGGAGTAAGGTGACTCACTCCACGAGGCGGAGGAGGCGGTGGGTCGCCTCACCGCTCCACCGCTCGAGGGCGGCCGTCTTCGTCTCGCTCGATGGAGAGGCATGTCTGGCTGCGGCTGGTAGCCGGCTCATTGCCTCTTCCTTAGCGGGCGCCACCTGTCGGCGTCCGGAACGTCGCCCCATGGTCCTGGCGAGGGGGTGGTTCATCATTTTGCTGGGCGGGCACTTCAGCACGGCAGCTGGCTTCGTGTTGTGCAGCGGCCGCGTCTAGGAGCTGCTGGACTCGCTCCATGTGGCGGCGCTCATCGCCGTCGTATTTGTCCAGCTCATCCGTCACCGCCTGGGCAGCTCGGATGTTCTCTGCAGGCATGGCGTAAACGGGGCATTCTGCCCCGAACATGCTGACGATAGTCGCGCCACACTGCTGGATCGTGCCGATGTGACTAGGCCCCTCAGGAGCCGGCGTGCCACCAACGGATTGATCAATCTCGCGCCGGTAGGCATCCGAGAGGCGTCACATGCTGGCCAATCGGCCAGCGCTCTCGAGAAGCTGGACGCGACGTGCCTCCAGCGCCTTTGCATCTGCGCCCTCTGGGATGGGCGCCGACAGGTCTCACAGAGCCGCGTCGAGTGGGTCTCGAGCAGGTTCATCCGAGAGCTCACCGTTGTTGATGACGAGCACCTCCGTGACGGTGCTCCCACCGCTATACTCGCAAGGAGGCGGCTCATCGTAAACCACCACATTGGTGGGGAACGCGTCAAACGACACCGTGTCGGAGTCGACGATCATTGGGTCGGTGGAGCCAACAGACTCCAGGTCCACAGAGGAGGCTGACGAGGTGGCTCTCGGGGCAGCTAGTGCCCGCGTCGGAGGCCGGCTCGTCGGAGAGGTGGATCTTGCCAACAAGGTCGGTGAGGTATCTCGCCGCGCAGGCGATCTCCGCGCTGTGCAACGCGTCGAGGCTAACGCCGTCAGGCATGCTGGGCTAGCTTCGCTCGCCAGGAAGGAACAAGGTTCCCGTCCAGAGCAGGTCTCTGGGAGACGGTGCACCTTGCCCCACGGTGGGCGCCAAATGTCGGGGGTTGGGTGCGACATATGCCAAAGGATGGCTTATCATGCTGGGAGCGAGTAGAACGTTGCCGGTGCCTGGAAGCGGGATGAGGCGTAGACACGAATGCCGGCGTACTTTACCCAGGTTGGGGGCTCTCCTTGGAGATAATACCCCTACTCATGCTCTGCGGGGTCTCTGCATGATCACTAAGGAACAAGCGATACAAAGGTGCTCCTTGAGCTGTATGGTAGAGGTAGGAGAAGGCAAGGCTAGCTCCTTCCTGCCCTAGGGGAGTGGCTAGTTCTAAGGGAGTGGGAACCCTTTGCATGGGTGCCCTGGGTGGTTTATATAGGCCTACCCCCCAGGGGTACAATGGTAATCCAACCGGGTGCTGGGCCCGGCTGTCAGCGTCTCCGGCCTCCGGCTTCTCCACCGAATACTGGGGGCCGCCGCCTGGTGTGCCCCGTCGGCTGGTCCGGTACGGAGCCGACATTCCGCTGGCGGGTCTGGTCGGCGGCTGCTCACTGTAGCCGAGCTGCTAATGACGTGGGCTTGGTCAGCCGAGTGTGGCTACAGTCTCGCCGCCTGGCAGGAGATCGCTGTAGCCACACCTGGTCTCATCAGGTTAATGGTGTACTTGCTTCGGGGGAAGGGACGGCTGCCTGTTGGAGGCCGGCCTTCCCCGGGTCCGACTGATTTGGCGTCCGCCGTCTTCTGTGGCGTCACTGCCCAATAGGGCCTGCAGCCTGCGGGCCGTACCGACAGGTCATCGTAGGGAACAGGGCTCCGCCTGTCCGGAGTGACGTTAGGGGGGAGTGGCAACAGTGCAACGTCGTGCGGAGATCTCTGCCTGTACGGGGCACTGTGGCCACGCCCAGCCCGAGATTCGGGGGCGAGGGGCTTCACTGTAGCCATGCTCTATCTCGTCCTCTTGATGGGGGCACAAACTCTCAGGGCGCCAGGTGGCCGCCTGCCCAACGCCGCCCTCTCTAGGAGCCAGCCGACTGGAGCCGGCCGCTCTTGGTGTCGTCTGCTGGTGGTTGGCCGCCCTCAGGTGGCCGGCCGTTGAGCCAGCCGGCCCCCGGAGGGCGGAGCTTCAGCTTGGGTCACTGCGGGGCGAAGCTGGCCCAAAGTTTTGTCATGTCCAGGGACACGGGTGAGGCTACCCGTGGCCCATCACTCCGACATAAACCATCCAAGAAAAAGGATGATGAGCATTTTGAGCGCTTTGCTGAAATGATTAGACCTATCTTTTTGTGTATGTGTTTGACTGATATGCTTAAAGTGAATCCTTATGCTAAGTACATGAAAGATATTATTAGAAATAAAAGAAAGATACCGAAAGCTGAAATTTCCACCATTCTTGCTAATTATACTTTTAAGGGTGGAATACCTAAGAAACTTGGAGATCCAGGAGTACCAACTATACCATGCTCCATTAAAACAAACTATGTTAAAACTGCTTTATGTGATCTTGGAGCCGGTGTTAGTGTTATGCCTCTCACTTTATATCGTAGACTTGAATTGAATAAGTTGACACCTACTGAAATATCCTTGCAAATGGCCGATAAATCAACTGCTATACCTGTCGGTATTTGTGAGGATGTGCCTGTTGTGGTTGCAAGCGTTATTATCTTAACGGACTTTGTTATTCTTCATATTCCCGAGGACGATATTATGTCGATTATCCTTGGTAGACCCTTTTTGAATACCGCAGGGGCTGTTATTGATTGCAATAAAGGCAATGTCACTTTTCTTGTTAATGGTAATGAGCATACGGTACACTTTCCGAGGAAACAACCTCAAGTTCACAGTATCAATTCTATTGGAAAAATTCCATCAATTATTATTGTAGGTTGGGAAATTCCTCTTCCTACTGTCAAGAAGAAGTTTCATATTCTTATTATTGGGGATGTACATATCCCTGTTGAGGTAACCTTGTGTCATTTCGAAATTTCTCCGGTTTCATGTGATTCGGAATGAGTTTGTTAACAAGACTTGATCAACCTTGTTAGTGGATTCCTTTTGATGGGCATGAGATGGATGAAGTTAGAAGGCACAACTCTCTGTACCCTCCTCTTACTTTCTGTTATTTAGATTAAATAAAGTAAAAATAGTATTTTCTGTCTGTTTTCTGCATTATCCATGCGAGAAAAAAAATACCCAAAAAAAAGTTCTCCAAATGCCCTGCAAATTAAATATGATTTTTTCTGGAATATTTGAGAATATTTGGCACTTAGAACACATCAGGGGAGCCAGCACCTGGCCACGAGGGTCCAGGGCGCCCTCCTGGGGCGCGCCCCCTGCCTCGTGGGCCCCTGGTGGGCCCCCTCCACTTATTCCTACACCCACACACTTCTTCTTCCTCCCAAAAAAATCACCAACCAGCTCAAGCACGAGTTCTAGCTCAACTTGTTGCCATTTTTCGATCCCCTTGCTCAAAGCTCCATTCACGAAACTGCTTTGGGAGATTGTTCTTTGGTATGTGACTCCTCCAATGGTCCAATTAGTTTTTGTTCTTGTGCTTTATTCATCGCAAATTTTTGTTGCTTAGGTGACCCTATTCTTTAGCTTGCATGTCAAATTTATTTGGTCCCAAGTAGTTCTAATGCATGATATAGTCTCTAGGCACTTGTGGGAGTAGTTGCTATCAATTTTATTGAGTTTGGTTTACTTTTATTTTGAGTTACTAAGAATTTCAGAATTTTTTTAGAGAAAGAAATATGTCTAGGACCATGGTGGTTCTTCAAGGAAGCAAGGACCCAGGCTAGCAATACGTGAGCAGGACGATGAACCGCCAAGGGAAGCTTACGTGCGGCTTTGTGAATGGCCATCAGAGGAGTTTTTGGTCAAAGCAGGCATCAAGGATGAATTCGATGCATATGTGCGTAATGCTGATCTTGAGGACTTCATGCAAGATAAGTGCCCTCAATACTATCATTTAACTGATTCCTTTGTGAGAAGGTTTAAATTTACATCTTCCCGCAATTCTCACAATGTCCTGTTTGATCTCTATGATAAATCTTATACCATGGACTTAGAAGATTTTACTACTGCTTGTAAACTCCCGCAATGGGGTAGTGCTAGTGAACCTCGCAAATCTGAATTCAAAGATTTTCTTGCTAGTATCACTGTGGGGGAATCCAGAGAAATAGCACAAGCTACCATAGGGAGTATTGATTTTCCTGCTATACATTATTTTGCTCTCTTTATAGGTAGATGCATAAATGGTAAGGATGAAGCATGTCACATGTGTGTTCCTGATCTTAGTGTTCTCAGGAATGCGGTGTTAGGAGATAAACAATATAACCTGGGGGCCATCGTTGCATGTAGGTTGCATAATAATGGTTTATTTGGAAACCTATTTGGTGGGATTTATGCAACCCGTATAGCTAATTTCCTTGAGATACCCATACATGAAAATGATGTGGAGTTGCTTCCTGCTTATCTAGATTATAATGCCATGGTTAGCCATCAGTTTCTTGAGAGGAATGAACAGTTCCTCTAGTACCGACTAATCTTCGACAGACATCGCACTGTCCATATTGCTCTCCCTGCTCCTGGTTTCTTTCACTTTCAGGAAAAAAGGAGATACTTTATAACCAGAGAGGAAGCGAATGAGTACAAAAGGAGGATGGGGGCAGCTCGCCTCCAAGCTGCAGCTCATGAGGCAGTATCGGCTGCATATCGGTACAACCCCAGCTACAACTTTGATCCATGGGCATAGACCAAATTAGGCCAAAAGTCTAAGCTTGGGGGAGTACGTATTTCTCACCGACATTACATTCATGTTCACACACTCATTCTAGTTGTCGGTGCTCATACTTTTTCATTGCACTATCCATGCTAGTTTTTTTTGTTTTCTTGCTTTCTTCTTGTGTGTTTGAATAACCTTAAGAAAAGCAAAAAAAATTAGTAATAGCTTTTAGCTAGCTTAATTTCCATGCTTGTAGTAGTACTTGAGGGAGTCCTGGATTAGGGGGTCCTCGGACAGCCGGACTATATACTTTGGCCGGACTGTTGGACTATGAAGATACAAGATTGAAGACTTCGTCACGTGTCCGGATGGGACTCTCCTTTGTGTGGAACGCAAGCTTGGCGATTCGGATGTGTAGATCTCCTTCTCTGTAACCGACTCTGTGTAACCCTAGCCCCCTCCGGTGTCTATATAAACAGGAGGGTTTAGTCCATAGGACAACAACAATCATAATCATAGGCTAGCTTCTAGGGTTTAGCCTCTACGATCTCGTGGTAGATCAACTCTTGTAATACTCATATAATCAAGATCAATCAAGCAGGAATTAGGGTATTACCTCCATCGAGAGGGCCCGAACCTGGGTAAACATCATGTCCCCGCCTCCTGTTACCATTAGCCTTAGACGCACAGTTCGGGACCCCCTACCCGAGATCCCCCTGTTTTGACACCGATATTGGTGCTTTCATTGAGAGTTCCACTGTGTCGTCGCCATAAGGCTTGATGGCTTGCCTTGTTGTCAATGACAACATCACCTCTGGGGGAGACCTGTCTCTAGGCCAAACTCTCCGACTAGGCGGCTTCATCATGACCGCCCGATCGGCCGTCACGCAGACAATGACTTCTCAGGTCATCAAAAACTGCCTCCACATCAACTCGGAACTTGCCAAATAGATGGATCCAATGGAGCTCTCCTTCCTGAACGAGCTCTTGGATCGCATCGTCGCTCTGGGAGTCGCTACAGACTATGACCGGATCAGGCTTAAACTCGACCAAAGGGAGATTAACTCTCCGCCGGCCACCCATCAGATAGCGGTAGTGTAAGAGCAATGCATCGATTCTTCCTTTATTATGAGGATGAACTATGTCTGGATTCCTGAGCTCTCCGAGTCGGATACCCATCTACGGGAGGACATGTCCCGGGCTCTGAACTTAGAATTAGACAGCGGGCCAGAAAAATTGGGCAACATCCCGGAGCCCAAGCTGCCAAACTCGGAAGCTCCTCTGCCCCTTGGTCTTAGATCGGGTCATGGTTTGGACTTAAATCTACCCACCCACCCAGATACAAATGATCTTTCCCATATCAGACAAGAGCCCCAAGAGATAGTACATCACTTCTGGGCCAGATTCCTCCTTGTAATGAACAAGGTTAAGGACTGTCACGAGGAAGACGCAATCTCATTCTTTTGCAAAAATTGCACGGACAAGGGAATCCTGAACGCCCTAAGTCGCCGTGACATAGTACACTTTGCTGACTTGGCGGCCATAGTACATAAGTACCGCGTGATGGAAAGCGCCTGGAAAACCCAAACCAAATTCTGGGATCCTCCGGCTCTCACTAAAACCCCTGTCCGAACTAAAAGGGTGCACTCTCGCAAGTCACCCGATCCAATTACAAAGAAACCAAAGCCCACTATAGGGCGTGTATCCGTATTGGAGGGATGGCTCAATAGGACATGCAAAATTCAGAGCACACCGGATACCATACCAACACATAGCCTTAGAGCATGTTGGACACTCCGGCAGGTGGCCAAGAGCGGTGAGGATCTCCTCGATAACAATGCCGCAGAGCACCATCCCACAGGAAACAACCATGCAGTTTTTATTGTCTTCAAGACTTTCGCCTCAAATAACAGGTGCAAGAGAGCACTCCGCAGCCTCGCCGAAGTCTGCCACGTTGTAGCAATAAATCCATGGAACGACACGGCTATAACCTTCAATGCCAGTGACGAACCCCAATTCTGAACAGTTCGGGTACCAGCCGCTCTGGTACTTAGTCCAATCGTGGACGGCTTCCGGCTTACTAAAGTGCTCATGGACGTCGGCAGCGGATTAAACCTCATCTACGAGGAAACCCTTAACAAGATGGAAATAGACAAGAGCCGCATTGAGCAAAGCAGAACGACCTTCAGGGGAATCATCCCCAGCCGGGAGGCACGATGTGCGGGAAAAATCACACTAGATGTGGTATTCGGCACGCCGGAGAATTATAGGTCCAAAGAAATCACATTCCAAGTGGCCGCGTTCAGTAGAGGATACCACGCCCTTTTACGGCGGGACGCATTCACGAGCTTTCAAGCTATACCCCATTACGGGTACATGAAGCTCAAAATGCCCGAGCCCAATGGAATCATCACTCTAGCTAGTGATCCAGACATAGCACTCCGCGCTGAAAATAAAATCGCCGCACTGGCCCTTGAGGCATTATCCGAAGCCCTCGCGGCTGAAGAACTAACCACGCTGCGCTCCACTATGTACAGGGACGATGTGATACTCGACAAACGACCCAAGTCCACCTCATTCAAACCAGCAGACGAAATAGTCAAATTCCAGGTCCACCCAACGGACCCTACAAAAACAGCATCCATTGGGGCACATCTGAACCCCACAACAGACGCCGCACTGTGAGAGTTCTTGCGCGAGAATTGGGACATCTTTGCCTGGCATCCTTCAGACATGCCAGGCATCCCATGCAGGCTAGCCGAACATAGACTAAACTTACTGAAGGGATACAAGCCGGTCAAGCAGATTCTTCGGTGCTTCGCAGAACCTAAGCGACAAGCCATGGGAGAAGCGCTAGCCAAGCTACTTGAGGCCGGATTCATCAGAGAAATAAAACAACCGGATTGTCTGGCAAACCTGGTGATGGTACCAAAGAAGGACAAATCCTGGCGCCTATGTGTCGATTTCAAGGACCTTAATAAGGCTTGCCCCAAGGATCCCTTCCCCCTCCCACGCATTGATCAAATCATAGACGCTACCGCAGGACACGACTCATTGTCCTTCCTCGATGCATACTCCGAATACCATCAGATCAAGATGGCGGAGTCCGACCAAGCCGCAACGGCATTCATCACACCATACGGCCCCTTCTGTTTCAACACCATGCCTTTCGAGCTCAGAAATGCCAGCGCAACCTATCAACGCATGATTCAGACATGCCTAGAGAAACAAATCGGCAAACAGTGGAGGCATACGTAGACGGCGTGGTCATCAAAACTAGACACGTCAAATCTTTAATAGATGGCTTGAGGCTTACGTTCGACAACCTACAAACATACGACATCAAGCTCAACCCAAAAAAAATGTTTTTTCGGTGTACCTGCCAGAAAGCTACTAGGCTTCACATTTCCAATAGAGGAATTGAAGCAAATCCGGCAAATATTCTCGAGCTCTGTCATAGTTGGCTACCCCAACAGACCTCAAGCAAATCCAGAAATTAACTGGATGCATAGCTGCCCTAAGCTGCTTTATCTCCCGCTTGGGAGAAAAGGCACTACCTCTTTATCGCCTTCTACGACGCACCGAACACTTCGAGTGGACGGATGCGGCCACAGTCGGACTGGAAGAAATAAAGGCCCTTTTGGCCAGCAACCCAATCCTGGCCGTGCCAAATATGGGCGAACCCATGCTATTATATATAGCCGCAACACACCAGGTTGTAAGCGCAGTGCTCGTCGTCGAACGAGAAACGGATGAACATAAGTTCCCGCTTCAAAAGCCGGTATACTATGTATCCACTGTCCTCACTCCATGCAAGTCCCGGTACCCACATTATCAAAAGATAGCATACGTGGTCTTCATGGCATCCCGGAAACTACGGCACTACTTTCAAGAGTGCTCAATCACGGTGGCCTTAGAAGTACCACTCAATGATATAAAAATAACCGCGATGCCACGGGCTAGATTGCTAAATGGGCTATCGAGCTCCTCCCGTTCAACATAACATAAAAACCACGGCGAGCCATTAAGTCACAAATATTGGCTGACTTCATCGCCGAATGGACAGAAGCTGAACTCCCTAAAGAGTATGGTGCATACTCCAATTGGATCATGCACTTCGACGGCTCTAAGATGCTGGACGGATTGGGAGCGGGTGTTGTCCTGACATCCCCCACCGGAGACACGGTCCAATACATACTCCAAATACTATACACAGACTCCAACAATGCAACCGAATATGAGGCTTTGTTGCATGGTTCAGATGGCAATCTCCATGGGCATCCAACGCCTAGAAGTGCGCGGGGATTCGAACCTCGCAATATCTCAGATAAATGGAGACTTTGATGCCAAGGATCTGAAAATGGCGGCCTACCATAATGTCATCCTCAAAATGTCAGCTCGGTTCGAGGGGCTCGAATTCCACCATGTGGTCCGAGAAAACAATCAAGCGGTTGATATCCTCGCTCGCATCGGTGCTAAACGCGACCCCGTCCCACCTAATATCTTCTTGGAGAGGCTATTTAAGCCATCCCTGGTGTGGGAAGGGGAGACCGGCAATATCAGTCCGGATCCGAACATAACCCCAGATCCCGAACAATCTGACATGATTGGAGGCTCTGCCACCGAAATAACACCTTCGGCCCACGTAATTATGGTTGTCATTGCTCCATGGATAGAACCTTTCTTAGCCTACCTAAATAGGCAAGAACTCCCTGAGGACCAAAATGAAGCACGTTGCATTGTGCGGCGCTCTAAACCTACAAGGTTCATGAGGGAGAGCTTTATAAGAAAAGTGTGACTGGAGTGCTTCAAAGATGCATCTCCGAAGAGGAGGGACGGTAGCTACTGGCCGAAATTCACTTGGACTCGGTGGGCATCACGCGGCAGATCGGGCCCTTGTAAGCAAGGCCTTCCATAGAGGTTTCTACTAGCCGACAGCCCGAGCAGACGCACAGGACCTCGTCCAACATTGCGTTGGTTGCCAGCTTTTTGCATATCAAAGCCATATGCCACCTACCGCTCTCCAAACAATCCCCATAACCTGGCCCTTTGTGGTCTGGGGGCTCAATATGGTTGGACCCCTTAAAGGAGGAAGCCATATGAAAAAAATACTTGTTGGTCATGGTAGATAAATTCACCAAATGGGTAGAGGCCAAACCAGTCAAAACGGCCGAATCCGGACCAGTGATAGACTTCATATCCGGGGTCGTACACCATTACGGTGTCCCCCATAGCATCATCACTGATAACGGCTCCAACTTCATAGCCGATGAGGTGAAAACTTGGTGCGGCAACATGGGCATTAAGCTCGATTATGCCTCTGTCTATCATCCACAAACAAACAGTCAAGTCGAACATGCAAATGGTCTTATCA
Organism: Triticum dicoccoides; assembly: GCF_002162155.2. Classification (NCBI taxonomy): domain Eukaryota; kingdom Viridiplantae; phylum Streptophyta; class Magnoliopsida; order Poales; family Poaceae; genus Triticum; species Triticum dicoccoides. The sequence goes on along the minus strand of NC_041393.1, from coordinate 516,523,577 downwards.
TGAGCGGCATCAAACCCAGACTAGTACGATCCTTGAAGGAATCAGATACGCACTGGGTCGAGGAGCTCGACTCTGTACTATGGGGGCTGCGGACCATACTGAATCGCACTACCGGATACACACCGTTTATTATGGTGTACGGAGTAGAGGCAGTGCTACCCTGCGATATCATTCATGACTCACCTCAAGTGCACATGTATGAAGAGAGAGAATCCGAGCTGGATCGGCAGGACATTTTAGATGCCCTGGAGGAGGAGCGTGACGTAGCAAAGGCCCGTTCCACATTCTATCAGCAGCAGGCTCGAAGGTATCAAAGCAGAGAAGTACGGGCCAAAACTTATAATGTTGGCGAACTTGTTCTATGCCTACCAGAGAAGAAAAAGGGCAAGCTCAAGCCCAAGTGGGAAGGTCCCTTCATCATTGATAAAGTTCTCACCGGAGGAGCGTACCAACTGCGTGATGCATCAGATAATCGACTCGAGCCGAACCCATGGTACACCGCCAGACTACGAAGATTCTACGCCTAGTGCCGCATTCTGTGTTCGTCTCCTTACCCCCGCCTTTCTTTTTTAAAGTTATATCCTCTTTCTTTATTTCTTTCTTTCTCTTTCATATAGCCTTAGAAGCTTTAAATGTGCTTTGATCGCACACTCCTACCACACTACGCGTGCTCAATATAACTGGGGGCTTCTTATACAGAAGCTTAATATAATTATCTTCCGGGCTTTATGCCCACCACATATGTGTCACTTCTCCACATGTGCCCCTTTTTCGCCATTATATGCATCGATATGACTTAATTTTTTGCCAAGCTGGGTTGCCTGGCTCTTGTGTTTATGCCCTACATTCCCGTTAATTCGGCTAGGGCATAAGGGGAGCACCTCTCCGATTGTTACTGTCGGGTCAGCCGGATGTGTACCTCAGACTGGGTGAAGCCGAAAGCTAGCGTTCTTAAGGGAATATTCGGTCGGTGAACAAAAGATGATATTTACATATTACGGTATAAATCCCCAGATGTTTTGTATCATGCGTCTCTGTTCATAGTTTGGACATGCACATTAATGCATGCGTACCCAGGGAAAGGAACCCTTAACAGAACTATTCTCTCTGGAAGATGTTTCTTACTATCCATGTAATATAACATAACTAGTTGGGTACTTGTCTATTCAAGCACTTATGACCCCTACGCCTGGTTTCCATGCGTACCCCGGTTTACATAACTGAGCGGGTATTCGGATACACTTCGGACTGTCGGGTCCGGAGGCTAAAGCGAAAAGGTCCGCCAAGACAAATGATTTACAATCCGGCTAGGGACTACATACGTCCACTGAAGTACATAGTCACTTGGACTGGCTAAATTCTTCTTCTATACCATCCAACAGGCTGTCTAGCCTACAATCCTGTTGGGAATACTTTGCGGCTAATCCTACTTGGTCATATACCAGACTTACGGGGATCTCTTTCCCATCTGACCCTACAGGTCCAACCTCGGCCATATGGTTCGGGTCAGCCTTGGCATATCGCATCTTCACCATGGCCCAGGCATCCCTTGCACCTTGTTGGCAGGCCGATATCTTCCATAATCAGAAGCGCCACCGTGCTCCCTTTAGCATCTCCACAAGCTCCCCCATGCCTACTGTCAGGGAAGCGGATGGCCACAAGGCATGGGCAATACCCTGCATCACCTGCCGAACTCGTTCGTGCAGTTGTGAAAGTTCTTGCGGAAGATCGCTTGCGGATCCAGGCATCTCCTCTTCAGGACGGCCTGTCAACATACCTACAGACATAACTCTGTTAAGTAGTTTCTTCACCGAACTATACAACGGTTCGTTTAAACACTTACTATAAATACCATGTTGAAGCCTCCTATTCTCCTTCACGGAGTCAGCAAGCTGGGCCCGAACATCTGCTAATTCGACGCCCAGCCGAGTATTGGCATCTTGGAGATCGTTTTTCTCTCGCCTAACCTATGTAAGCACAAGCTCGCCAGCCTCTAGCTGTCGTCGAGCTTGTGGCTCATCCTCTCGTACAATCCCCGGATTCTCTCCGGGATTGTCTGCAGGATCTATTGTTAGATTTGTAAAGCATGCCGAATATTAACTGGTATACGTACTTATATTCTCTTTGATCGAGACAAGTATTACCAGATGAGGCCTTCTTGGATTTCTCTATTTTGGCAACTGCGGCCCTTAGCTGGGCCTTGCATTCCTCTAGCTCTTGAGATAAATGGGTATTCTTCTCTGCAAGAACCTATGCATACAATGATCCTTAAATCAGTTGTGCCAAGTGTTTCAAGTCTCAGGGGCTACTGATATACATACTTATCAAATTTTCTTACCCGTATATCCTTTACATATTGGTCCGTGGCTCTGGCGAGTCCATCTTGAGCAGCTCCGATGTACGCGTCCCCTGAGTTGAAGGCATTGAACGCCTCTTCGGAGAAACTAGCATCATGGAGTACGGCCCGTCGGTGCCGGTGATTCATGGCGCTCTCCACTTCGGAATTCGTAGCGGAGATTCTATCTGCATCCTCTGCAGGAGGATAGTTAGGTGTTGTCCCCACATTATCCCCCACCCTTGAGGCCGGTTCTGGAATCCGGCTGGCGGAGGTGTGGCCGGCAGGGTCTCTGGACATAGTTCGGCGACTACTCTTTCTACCAGGACACAATGGACGTTGTTACATTTCAAAGACGATAATCATGGAGCAGGTTTTAAATTATACATCTGCGACGGCATCTCGATCCTAACTGCCCTCCTCTTAAGCCTGCCCGGCTTGGGTGCCCTTTACTGATGAGCCCTCGTGGGCTCGGCGCAGCGCACTGGTAGCATTTTCTATGAAGTACTATATATGTGCATGGGGTAACGCATAAAGAAGGGATCCTTCTCAGAAGTTGGGACTCCGGTTTTACTTACATTCGATAAAGGGAGCAGTCCAGGATAGTCGGCGATGATGGCCACCAAGGTGCCGTCACAGCTTGCCTGGTAAAATGTCCCATCGACAAGCTCCACATATATGTCCGGATCTTCTTAAAGTCTGGGGTCGAGGGCGTGGTCAGGGTCCTCTGGCTGTGGAGATGGGTTGTGAACCTTCCTCGTGGCCTTTTGCAGTTCCTGCCATCAATTGGCAAGGTAAGTGTTTATGATGAAGAGTACGGGAATGAATGGAGTTAAATAAAGGACAGCATCTCACCCAGCTTGGGGGGTTGTACATGGAAAATCCATCCTGTGGCTTAATACGGAGGAACTCCTCTTCTTCTCCTTTGTACAAGTCGGGCAGTATTCTCGCCAGAGCGGTGGCGGAGTCTGGGCCTTTACGACGCAGCGGGTGGCATCATCTTCTCCATTAAAGTGCCACATGGGTTTCCCCCGATATTGAAGTGGCCGCACCCCCCCCCCCGCATTATGCATATTGACATAATTTCTATTATTTTCAATCCTGATTTGGCCAGCGTTTTTATCCTTCCCAGCAGGTAAAGGACCTCTTTGTTATCTTCCTCCTGGGGGCTCCGGGGGCGCCAACTGTGGTGTTTCTTCAGCGGAGTATTAGCAAACTCAGGAAGGCCCGTCCCAATTGGGTCCGGAAGGGGGACATCCTCTGCATAAAACCACTCCGAGGGCCAGTCTTTGGATGCCTTCTTTGGAGTGCTGGACAAGTATCCGGCCTCGGCGACGCGGCATATTTCGGCTCTGCCCACTTGATATATTGATCCCTTCTGATTACGGGGGACAAGGCATAATAGCCTCTTCCATAGCTCGAAATGAGCCTCGCAGCCCAGAAATAGCTCGCAAAGGGCGACATAACCTGCGATGTGCAGTACGGAGGCAGGGGTGAAATTATGTATCTGGAGGCCATAGAACTCCAGGAGCCCCGGGAGGAACGGGTGGATTGGAAACACGAGTCCCCTCAGCAAATAGGGGATGAGGCATACCCGCTCCCCCTTGGATGGGTTGGGAAAGCTCTCTGCTTGCTCCCTGCCATTATAGGTGGCTAGTCCGGCTCAGACGGGGACCATGTATGCAGGCGGGAGAAACCCCTCGGTCTGCAACTCTACTAATCGGCTATGGGGGACAGAACACTTCTCCCAATCACCTAGCTTAGTGCTACAGGAGCAAGAGGAGGAGCTGCGACGGTCGACCATGATGGGACGGTTTCTTCCGGGCGCGCTCTGATGAAATGCTTGCTCGGGGAGGATGGTGTAATTTGGATCTGAGGATCCCCGTCTTTCTAAATAGATGATTTACTTACATGGCTAGGGTGGCAAACGTAAAAATGCCCCGACTTCTTGCATTCACTCGACATGTGGAGATAACCATTATTAAAGCATAAAAGCCGAGGAGTACAACATTAATGGGAAGCCGGACACTACTCGCTGCAACACTACTCTGGATTTGGAGGAGAACCCGCCTTGCAATGCCGAAGACAATTTGCGAGTTGGACTCATCGTCATTGAAGCCTGGTTCAGGGGCTACTGAGGGAATCCTAGATTAGGGGGTCCTCGGGCAGCCGGACTATATACTTTGGCCGGACTGTTGGACTATGAAGATACAAGATTGAAGACTTCATCCCGTCTCTAGATGGGACACTCCTTTGCATGGAAGGCAAGCTTGGCGATTCAGATGTGTAGATCTCCTTCTCTGTAACCGACTCTGTGTAACCCTAGCCCCCTCTGGTGTCTATATAAACCGGAGGGTTTAGTCCATAGGATAACAACAATCATAATCATAGGCTAGCTTCTAGGGTTTAGCCTCTATGATCTTGTGGTAGATCAACTCTTGTAATACTCATATCATCAAGATCAATCAAGCGGGAAGTAGGGTATTACCTCCATCGAGAGGGCCCGAACCTGGGTAAACATCGTGTCCCCCGCCTCCTGTTACCATTAGCCTTAGACGCATAGTTCGGGGGCCCCTACCCGAGATCCGCTGGTTTTGACACCGACAAATTAAAAGAAAACTCAAAAAGATTTCTCATTCTTCTTTTTGCTTGTTGGGAGATTTCCTATGTAAATAGTTTTATTTCTATTTCTTTTCTTTGGGGGTCGAGAGGAGAAGACCATGATGAAATTGTTGAGTGGCTCTTTTATGCATTATTGATTGATTTAACCAAGAGCCCATACTACCTTGTCTTCTCCCTTGAATTGAATGCTTGCAGATTCTAGCTTAGTCCAATGCACATGTACTATTATTACTACCCACATCATTCGGTCGTGTAAGTGAAAGGCAATAATGACGATAGATGATGAATTGATTGAGATGAGAGAAGCTGGTATGAACTCAACCTGTCTTGTTTTTGTAAATATGATTAGTTCATCATTCCTGATTCAGCTTATTATGAATAAACATGTTTGCAAGGACAAATAGAGATTATAGTTTCTTATGACATGCTCAATTAGCTAGGAGTTTATAATGGTTTACCTTGCGTCCCAACATGCTATTAAAATGGTTGTGATGTGGTATGATATGGTGGTATCCTCCTTTGAATGATTCGAGTGGCTTGACTTGGCACATGTTCACACATGTAGTTGAAACAAAATCAACATAGCCTCGATGATATTTATGTTCATGGTGGATTATATCCTACTCATGCTTGCACTCAGTGTCTATTAATTTTTAATGCATGTTCATGACTCTTGTCGCTCTCTAGTTGGTTGCTTCCCAGTCTTCTTCTAGCCTTCACTTGTACTAAGCAGGAATACTGCTTGTGCATCCACTTCCATAAATCCCAAAGTTATTCCATATGAGTCCACCATACCTTCCTATATGTGGTATCTACCTACCATCCCAAGTAAATTTGTATGTGCCAAACTCCAAACCTTCAAATGAAATCATGTTTTGTATGCTCGAACTGCTCATGTATCAACTAGGGTTGTATGTATCTTCCATGCTAGGCGGGTTATTCTCAAGAGGAGTGGAATCCGCTCCTCACTCACGAGAAAATGGATGGTCACCGGGATGCCAAGTCCCATGCTCAAATCAAATCAAAATAATTGCAAACAAAACTCTCTCGGGATTGTTGTTAGTTGGAGGCACCCGTTGTTTCGGGCAAGCCATGGATTGATGATTGTTGGTGGTGGGGGAGTATAAACCTTACCATTTTGTTTGGGAACTGCCTATAATGTGTGTAGCATGGAAGATATCGAGATCTCTTGGTTGTTATGTTGACAATGAAAGTATACCACCCAAAATATTATTTATCTCTATTTCAAAATTGAGTTGTGGCACCTCTACAAATCCCTGCTTCCCTCTGCGAAGGGCCTATCTATTTACTTTTATGTTGAGTCATCACCCTCTTATTTAAAAAGCACCAGTTGGAGAGCACCTCTGTCATTTGCATGCATTACTATTAGTTTATATTGGGTATGACTATGACTGGATCTCTTTTACCATGAATTACGATGTTTAGTCAGTCCTTGATCTTCAGAGGTGCTCTGCATTTATGTTTTGCGGTCTCAGAAAGGGCTAGCGAGATACCATCATGCTATATCATATTATGATTGTTTTGAGAAAGTGTTGTCATCCGAGTTTTATTATTATTGCTCGCTAGTTGATTATGCCATTGATAGGAGTAAACATGATACCTAAGTGTTATTGTGAATATGGTTAGTTCATAATCCTTGATGAAAACTTGAATGCTGGCTTTACTTATTTACAACAACAAGAGCAAATAGAGTTTGTAAAAGTTTTTATTTATCACTTTCAGTTTATCAACTGAATTGCTTGAGGACAAGCAAAGGTTTAAGCTTGGGGGAGTTCATATGTCTCCATCGTATCTACTTTTCCAAACACTTTTGCCCTTGTTTTGGACTCTAGCTTGCATGATTTGAATGGAACTAACCCGGACTGACGCTGTTTTCAGCAGAACTGCCATGGTGTTATTTTTGTGCAGAAATAAAAGTTCTCGGAATGACCTCAAACTCCATGGAAGTTATTTTTGGAATTAATAAAAAATACTGGTGAAAGAATCAAGGCCAGGGGCCCCACACCCTGTCCACGAGGGTGGGGGCGCCCCCCCTAGGGCGCGCCCCCTGCCTCATGGGCCCCCTGCTGCTCCACTGGCCTCAACTCCAACTCCATATATTCATGTTCGGGGTGAAAAAAATAGGGAAGAAGTATTCATCACGTTTTACGATACGGAGCCGCCACCAAGCCCTAAACTCTCTTGGGAGGGCAGATCTGGAGTCCGTTCGGGGCTCCGGAGAGGGGAATCCCTTGCCATCGTCATCATCAACCATCCTCCATCACCAATTTCATGATGCTCATCGCCGTGCGTGAGTAATTCCATCGTAGGCTTGCTGGACGGTGATGGGTTGGATGATATTTACCATGTAATCGAGTTAGTTTTGTTAGGGTTTGATCCCTAGTATCCACTATGTTCTCAGATTGATGTTGCTATGACTTTGCTATGCTTAATGCTTGTCACTAGGGCCCGAGTGCCATGATTTCAGATCTGAACCTATTATGTTTTCATGAATATATGTGAGTTCTTGACCTATCTTGCAAGTCTATAGTCACCTATTATTTGTTATGATCCGTTAACCCCGAAGTGACAATAATCGGGATACTTACCGGTGATGACCATAGTTTGAGGACTTCATGTATTCACTAAGTGTTAATGCTTTGGTCCAGTACTCTATTGAAAGGAGGCCTTAATATACCTTAGTTTCCAATAGGACCCCGCTGCCACGGGAGGGTAGGACAAAAGATGGCATGCAAGTTCTTTTCCATAAGCATGTATGACTATATTCGGAATACATGCCTACATTACATTGATGAACTGGAGCTAGTTCTGTGTCACCCTATGTTATAACTATTACATGAGGAATCGCATCAGACATAATTATCCATCACTGATCCTTTGCCTGCGAGCTTTTCACATATTGATCTTTGCTTAGTTACTTTACCGTTGTCACTGTTACAATTACTACAAAACTACTGCTGTTACTTTTGCTACTGTTACTGTTACTTCCATACTACTTTGCTACTAAATAATTTGCTGGAGATATTAAGTTATCCAGGTGTGGTTGAATTGACAACTCAACTGATAATACTACTTGAGAATATTCTTTGGATCCCCTTGTGTCGAATCAATAAATTTGGGTTGAATACTCTATCCTCGAAAACTGTTGCGATCCCCTATACTTGTGGGTTATCACATCCCAACTGACATTGACTTGGACTCACCTCGCGTCACAATGTACATGGAGGCGGAGGCAAAGGAAGCATGAGAAGATGGCGTCGATCTACTGGAAGAAGGTTGGCTATTAGCCCTCAGCTGGTCCGCCACCTACCAGCAGAATCTGTGCCGCTACCACAGTCGGAAGGTCAAGCCAATATCCTTCCAAGAGGGAGACCTTGTGATCCGGTTGATCCAGCGAACAGCCGGCCAGCACAAGCTCTTGGCCCCTTGGGAAGGCCCTTTCGTCTTCAGCAATGCCCTGGGCAACGACTCCTACTATCTGATCGATGCGCAGAAGCCCAGGGCACGCAAAAGGGACGACTCCGGCAAGGAGTCAAAACGTACATGGACCGTGAATCTAGTTCGAAGATTTTACACTTAATACAGTATGTACCATGCTATATTTTGTATTAAGTACAAGACATCGGTCCCCAGAGGAGCACTTGGGGACTACCCTCTTTTATCTATATGATAAATTCTATGCCTATGAATGTGTTATACATTTTTACCGCCTTGCACCGGGTTCGACCAGTCGGCCCGGAGGCTTGCCGCCTTATATTATGATGGTGCTACCTGCAGTCGTACAAGTAGTGTGCCGGCATCTAAGCCCTCCCTTGTTGCAAGCCGTAGCTCGCAGAGCGACTGTTCAGCTGGCAAGAGTCAAAGGCAGGAAACGGTGCCCCACATGAAAATTGGCTAAGGACCAATGCACCTACATAACATAAAGTTGGCTCCTCGCCTATACCGACTACTGAAGCAGCCGGCCGACCGACTTCCCACTGGCTTTGCTACGTCCCAAAAAGCCGAAGTGCTTGCCCCCCAAAGGCAAAAGCACTTGTCCTAGCCACAGTCCACAGAGCGGCTGGCCGGTTGGCAAGGCGGCAGCCAAGGGAGGCGGCAAAGGAAAAGTCCAAAAAGGACCCAAAAGCAAGCAAACTCGGAGTCAAGCACAAGAATAGCACATGCAGAATAATATTTACATATGCAAGGCTTTCCAGCTGAATTCAAACCCCAGTGGGTGGAACTGCGCGAGTTTAACAAATATTGTTCAAAAGACCATTAAGCAGGAAGAAGCTAAAGATAAATTGGCCGCCTAGGCCAAGGGAGCAATAGGCGAGCCCAACAGGCTGGTGGAGTCGGTGATGCCGGCTGGTGGAGTGGCTGGCTGGCGAGTCTCGACCGTGTCGCCTCCAGCGGCAGTCGGCGTGCTCGCACGCGGCTCGTTGCTTGAGGCATGGTCGAGTGGAGGGCTGGCCGTATGCTCCACCTTCCGGCGTGACGTCTTCATCATCCTCACTCTCCTCGTCTTCGTCGTCATCGCTCGAGGCGATCTCTTCCCCTGAATCCTCGCCATCCTCCGGGTTCAGCCCGAACATGTCCGGCGGCAGCTCGGTGCCCTCTTCATTCATTTCAGGGATAAGATACTGGTGTCGGTGTAGTCGGTGATCACCGTGGCGCGATGGATAATCGCAGGCCTCACCGCCACCAGCTCCGCGTGGGCCTCCTGCCGGAACATGGCCAACTGGGCTAGATCTAGCCCAGGGTACCACGCCTTGACGAACTCCAAGGCCCGCTTGGCGCCTGCCCAGGCTGAGGAGGCCTTCCACGCCTCAAAGCGGCCGACTGCCGCGTCCAGCCAGTTGGCAGTCCGACTGGGGGTGCGCAGAGCCAAGATGCTCGGCCAAAGGGCGGAGACCACCTCAGCCCCAATGTGCTGCAGCCGACGGAGCATTCGGTGGGCCAGCTGGAGACGGGCTTGGATGGCGAGGTGCTGCTCGTCGAGCTTCTGACGGGCGTTTGTCGTGATCTCCATGCCAGCCAGCCTCGGCTCTTCACGGCTAGCTTCAATGGCCTGGCTGGCAACGACGACATAGCCAGGGAAGTACTCTGCACAAGATGAAAAAAGAAAAAGGTTAAGAAGGCGGAAGCCAGGTCATACAGAAGACGTCGGGCAAAGGAAAGGAGATGAGAGCAACTCACCATCGACCATGTCTTCGATCCGGCCGTAGCCGTCATTCAGCGCCCTCTCTGCTTCGACCCAGTTTGCCGCCTGGATCTCGTACTCGGCTTGGAGGGAGGTCTCGCTGTCCTTTGCCTTCTGGAGGGCCTCCTTGTGAAGCTCCTCTTGGTCGGCCAGTTTCTTGACCAGGCGGTCACGCTCTTGGGCCAGCTTGCCGCACTCCTCCTTGGCGCGCAACATGGCTTGGGCCTCACCCAGCCGCTAGTGCAAGCCGGTGTTGGCTTCTGCAAAAATAGCAAAGAAAGATGATCAGTAAGCCAGAAAGAAATAAGAAGTCGCCAGAAGACATCCAGCCCGACTGCTAAGCAATCGGCTCGAATCTCGGGGACTACACCAAGCGGGTGCGCTGACGCGCCCCCGCAAGAGAGAGAAGACGGAGTCCTTACTCCGGCTCTCGGACAAGTCTGCCGTCTTCTGAGCCAGCTCCCGGACATGGGAGTTCTAGGCGGCTGCGCAGAGATTGTGATATTCCTGCAGCAAGAGCAAACAGGGAAGAAAACAAGTCAGCACCCAAACCTACTTGGAAGTTCCAGTCCGCCTGCTCAGCAGTCGGCCCGGAACTCAGGGACTACACCCAGTGGGTGCGCTCACGCGCCCCCATGGAAGAATGCAAGAATCAAAGGCAAAGATACATACCCGGATGGCCGTCCACGATGCCAGGAACTCCTGGTTGTAGGTTTGGAGGGCGGCGGCCTGAGCTTGGAGTCAAGCCTGGACATCCTGCGCTGCCACATTCAGCACGGTCATCCCGCCTCCAGGAGTCCACTCTAGCGAACCGATGATGGAGGCCTCCACCTCTAGGGCTGATGAGCCCGCACTCCCAGCTTCCTGCGGCCGTGGCACCGATGATGCATCAGGCTGGCCGCCTTGATCACTACCACCAGCCGATGGCACCGGTGGTGTATCAGGCCGGCCGCCCTGATCTTCGACAGATGGCAGCACCTCCGCCTCAGGGGCGAGGTCTTCGCCCCCCTCCCTCTCCATGGCCGGTTGGTCGCCGCTGGCTCCTTCAGGCGGAACCGAGGCCTCGGGCGCAGGTGGCACAGCGTGAAGGGGGATGACGAGCTGCGGGGGTCGGCTGCGAGCGGCCTCCTCCGCCTGCGCCTTGGTCGCGGCTTCGGCCTGCACCTTGGCGGCCTTGTCCGCCTCTTCCTATGCCGCTTTGGCCGCCGCTGCCTGTTGCCGCTCCGCCTCCTCCCTTTCCTCGCGCGCCTCCCGCGTGTTCCTCTCTGTCGCCGCCTGGAGCTTGGCGAGCGGGTCCATCCGGCGGGTGTTGGCAGAGCCCTCGGCCGCCCAAACCATGGAGGCGCCGCCAGACCGCTCAAGAGAGAGCGGGGCCCTGAACCAAGCAAACAAAGAGTTCAGGCCGAGGTCACGAGCGAAAAAGAAAAAGAAAGCGTAAGAGAAGTCAAACACTTATGCGGATACCGTCACGGGCTCCTTCACCGCCCTTCGAAGGGGGTTCGCCTTCACGGCGGCCTCCTCCCGCCTGGTCGCCGCCGCCGAGGCCCTGGGCTTCCTTGACCGACTTCCGTACTTTGACGGTCCGGCTCGGTGTTTCTGCGCGCCGCCTGGAGCAGCCGGTGCGGCAGACGAGCTCGCAGCCGTCCGGTCGACAGCCGGCTGATGGTGCGGCACGACCTCCTCATCATCGTCCGACTAGTCCTCAATGCCACTGCCACTGCCAGAGCCGTCTGCCCCGCCACCACCGCCGCCCATGGCGTTGTCGTCCATGAGGGCGGCAGCCCCCAAGTCGGGGTCGTCCGCATCACTCTTCGCTCGGTCGGGGAGATACTCATGAGTATGCTCCATGGCGCTGACTGCCGACTGGAAGATGGTGTTCTGCATCATGCCGACTGATCAGACGGCATGCGAGAACCAGACAACTGAAGGTAAAGAGAAGAAAAGAAGACTTACTGCAGGCGGCGGATGTGCGCGCAAATACAGTTCCTTGCGGAACTGCCACTCCTCCGCCGGGAGCTTGCAATTTGATATGTGGTTCACCAAGTGAGCCACCTCCGCGTGTTGCATCTCCTTGGTGCTCATCCGGCTGGGGTCCCGGTTCTCGCTCATCTGGCAAATCATGTGCGGCCGACCTTGAAGGGGGAGCACCCGGCGTGCCACGAAGGCGGTCAGTAGGTCTGTTCGCGTAAGGTCCTCCACCCTCGTCATCACCTTGAGCCGCTTGACATCCGACAACATCTTGGGCTTGTATGACCAATTGGCGCGTGGCCCAGATGGTGGGCTGATGAAGTCGGCCTCTGGGTGGACGTTCTTCACGTAGAAGTATGACTCCTGCCACATCTTCAGCGACTGTATCAGCATGATAGCCGGGAAGTGGTTCTCGGTAGCCGGCCTTCGCACCACAACGAAGGCGCCGCACTGAGCCTGCATCCCCTTGGTGACGGTTGATGAAGTCATGTACCTAGGGTAGGGTCATGAACCTGTCTAAGGTACCCTCCCCAAGGACATCTTTTAGAAGAAGCCATCTTCCAGTCGACCAAGAGGAACTCCACTCGACGGACTAGAAGACACTCGACGAACCTGAAGACACTCGACCATGAAGACTCACTCGACCACCAGGAGTTCAAGATCTACTCTGTATCCAAACGGTCTGTAATTAAGTAGTCTTAATGGTCATGATGACACTTTATGTAAGGCGTTACCAGTAACGCCAGACCTTAATGTACTTTAACCCTCCGCTACGTGGGCTGGCTGGGGTCTTGGCGTCCTCTATATAAGCCACCCCCCTCCACTGGCAGAAGGGTTCGCACCCCTGTAACTCTCACACACATAATCCAGTCGACCGCCTCCGGGCTCCGAGACGTAGGGTTGTTACTTCTTCCGAGAAGGGCCTAAACTCGTAAAACACTTGTGTGCACAACTGCTCCATAGCTAGGATCTTGCCCCTCCATATCTACCCCCTATTCTACTGTCAGACTTAGAACCACGATAGTTGGCGCCCACCATGGGGTAGGTGTCTTAGCGACTTGTTGGAGAAGTTGTAATCTTTTCAAATCCCATCATCATGGTTTCTGGTGGAGTTTTGGTTGAGGACCGCGAGATCCGTCTCGGCGCGCTCACATTCGTCGCCGACGACTCTGCCTGGCTGCAGGAGGCTCCGCTCGACGTGGATGCGCTCCCAGTCCGCGGAGCTACACACTTTCGAGCATGCATCTGCGGCGTCCTTCTGCGGCAACCGTCGACTCAGTATCGGCCGGTTTTCATGTCATCCTCCCTCCCAGCTTTCCGCCGGCATAAGCGCTCCGGTCAGTCGAGGCTTCAGTGGTGGGTGAGGCACGCAGTGGCTCGCCAGTCGACCACTGCCCAAGTCGCGGCAATCGAGCCCGACGAATCTCTCTACGGCCTGTTCGACCTGTCGACTGGCTCCGCAGAGACTGCATCCGAGTGCGACAGTAGTGATCCGGCGGCAGAGGTCCTGATGGTCAATGGACCGCACGTTCCCCCCGGCTTTCCTGGCACCAAGGGAGGCAACGGCGGAGGCGATCCATCGCACGACCATGAGGAGTACCATCCCGAGCCCCTCGACTCACAACAGAGGGAAGAGCTTCGCCGCCGGAACATGGATGCGCTTCATACTCCGATCATTGGAGAAACCCCTGAGGCTCGCGCCTTAGAGGACGCGCGCTTGGCCAACCTGGCTGAACGCACTCGACTAGAGAACCTTCAGCGGGCACTCGACGAGTGCGCGCGGCAACGGATTCCAGACTCCAGTCGACACCAACTCTTTAAACCTCCGACTCAGGTATACCGCACTCCGATCCAGAATTTGGCAGCTGCAACACATATAGCAGAGTCGATTCAGCCTTCCCAGCCAAAGGCTGGCAGAGGCTTGATGCAGATCAGGGATTTGCTCCGGGCAGCAGGAGATCAGAATTCGGCTGTGTCGCAGTCGCGAAACAGGATTCATAGCAGGTCTGTGGCGGCGAATACTGTCCAGTCAGCTCATAGCCCCAGATCGCCCCCGAGGCATGAAGGGCATGGTGACCAACACGATCAGTACAAGAACTATGAGCGGGATGATCACCGAGTTGATCGCAACGATCGACGTCGAGTGCCCACTCCTCCCCGGAGGGGTGGATCATATATGCCTCGACAGCAGGATGACAGACACCAGCACAGTGGCAGGCGAAGAATTCCAGTCGACCCCAGGAAACCAGGCTTTGATGCGAGATCCATCATCGTTCAAGGTCTGGTCGACCGGAACAGAACCCACAGAGAGGGTAATGACAGAGATGTACCCATCAGCAGCTGAGTGCATGTCTCCGGACCAGAGTGTTTCAGCAGAGCCATCAGAGTCGCGGTGATTCCTCCCAACTTCAGGTTGGCGACTGGAGTCAGCAAGTTCAACGATGAGTCCAAGCCTGATACTTGGCTTGAGGACTACCGAGTGGCTGTTCAGATCGGCGGCAGAAATGATGAGGTGGCCATGAAGCATCTGCCTATCATGTTGGAAGGGTCAGCCAGGGCATGGCTAAATCAGTTGACACCCAGCAGCATCTACACGTGGGAAGACCTCTCCCGAGTGTTTGTCAGGATGTTCAAAGGAACGTGCAAGCGGCCGGCAGGACTGACAGAGCTGCAATCTTGTGTACAGAAGTCGAATGAGACTCTGAGGGATTACATCCAGAGATGGATCACACAGCATCACACAGTAGAAAATGTATCTGATCACCAGGCAGTTTGCGCCTTCAAGGAGGGTGTAAAGTACAGAGAGCTAAGCTTGAAATTCGGTCGAACCGGAGACATGTCTCTGAGTTGAATGATGGAAATAGCCACCAAATATGCCAATGGTGAGGAAGAGGATCGGCTCCGGAGCGGCAAGCACAAGTCAGTCACCCAGGACACCAGAGGCGGAAATTCCAGTCGGAAGCAAAAGCGTAAAGCCGAGCCAGCCGCACCTGGAGAAGCCTTGGCCCTGAAACAAGGAAAGTTCAAAGGGAAACCCAAGGGGCCTTGGAACCCCAAGAAAGAAAAAGAAAAAGAAGGAAATGACGTGTTGGATTTACCATGTCACATCCACACCAAGAAAGACGAAGAGGGTAATTTCATTTACCCGAAGCATACCACTCGACAGTGTCGACTCCTGATACATCAGTTCCAAGGGAAGCAGCCCAAGGATAAAGAAAAAGAGTCGGACAAGGTTGAGGACAAGGAGGATAGTGACGAGGAATATCCGCAGGTCAATTCCACATTGATGATTTTTGCCGATGTTGAGAGCAAAAACCAACTGAAAGTTATAAACCGAGAGGTGAATATGGCTGCTCCGTCAATACCCAATTACCTGAAGTGGTCTCAGACTGCCATTACATTCGACCAATCTGACCACCCCACGCACATAGCCACCCCTGGGAGGAAAGCGCCGGTGGTTGACCCCGTCGTTGAAGACACTCGACTGACCAAAGTGTTGATGGATGGCGGCAGCAGTTTGAATATACTGTATGCTGAGATGCTGAAAGGGATGGGCATTCCGATGTCCAGACTGAGCACAAGCAACATGAGTTTTTATGGAGTCATCCCTGGCAAGAAGGCCGCATCACTCGGCCAGATTGTTCTTGATGTAGTTTTTGGTGATTCAAAGAATTTCCGCAAAGAGAAGCTGACATTTGAGGTTGTGGATTTCCAGAGTGCCTATCATGAAATTTTGGGCAAGCTAGCTTATGCACGTTTTATGGCTCGACCATGTTACGTGTACCTCAAACTAAAGATGCCTGGCCCTAAAGGCGTGATCACTATCACTCGTAACCGCAAGAAGGCAGAAGAGTGCTTCCAGAAGAGCTCAAAGATCGCCGATGCTCAGATGGTGGCAGAAGAGTGGCAGGAACACCAAAGGAATGCAGACCCGAGTGATTTGTTGCGAGCCAAAAAGCCTGCTACGGAATCAGCGTTTCAGTCGTCCGATGAGACAAAACCCGTTCACATCCACTAGACCGACCCTAACGCTGCTCCGACTCATATCTCCACAACACTCGACCCCAAATAGGAAGAAGCGCTCATCCAGTTCCTCTGTTAGAACTGGGACATCTTTGCATGGAAGCCTTCTGACATGCCGGGTGTACCCAGGGGACTGGCTGAGCATCGTCTACGAGTCGATTCAAAGGCAAAACCTGTGAAGGAACATCTGTGACGGTCCGCTGTCCAGAAAAGGAAGGCCATTGGCGAGGAAGTGGCTCGGCTCCTAGCAGCAGAGTTTATCCGAGAGATTTACCACTCCGAGTGGCTCGCCAATGTCGTCATGGTCCCCAAAAAGGACAATTCGCTTCGCATGTGCATCGATTTTAAGCATATCAATCGGGTCTGCCCAAAAGATCATTTTCCTCTTCCCCGCATCGACCAAATAGTCGACTCGACTGCGTGATGGGAGCGACTGTCTTTCTTGGACGCTTATTCCGGATACCATTAGATCCGTTTGTTTGGGCCCGATGAGATCAAAATGGCTTTCATTACCCCATTCGGGTGCTTCTGTTATGTCACCATGCCATTCGGCCTCAAGAATGCCGGAGCCACGTTCATGAGGATGATTCAGAAGTGTTTACTCACTCAAATCAGTCGGAATGTGGAAGCGTACATGGATGACATTGTGGTCAAGTCACGGAAAGGTTCCGACCTGCTGACTGACCTCGCTGAGACATTTGCCAACCTCAGGAGGTACGATATCAAGCTTAACCCATCCAAGTGCACATTCGGAGTTCCTGGTGGAAAGTTACTCGGTTTTCCCATTTCCGAACGAGGAATCGATGCAAACCCAGAGAAAGTAGGCACAATACTCCGTATGAAACGACCTGTGCGTGTGCACGATGTTCAGAAGCTTACTGGTTGCTTGGCCGCTTTAAGTCGATTCATCTCCCGTCTCGGTGAGAAGGCATTGCCTCTTTACCGACTGATGAAGAAGTCAGACAAGTTCGAGTGGACTCCTGAAGCTGATGCGGCATTTGCAGAGTTAAAAACCCTGCTTTCTACCCAGCCGGTGCTTGCTGCCCCAATCAACAAAGAGCCTTTGTTGCTTTACATTGTAGCCACAGGACAAGTCGTCGGTACTGTACTTACGGTCGAGCGGGAAGAAGAAGGGAAAGCCTTCAAAGTTCAGCGCCCAATATATTACATTTCCAAAGTCCTGACCCCATCTAAGCAATGATACCCTCATTATCAGAAGCTTGTATATGGGATTTATATTACCACGAAGAAAGTTGCTCACTACTTCTCTGACCATATTATCACAGTCGTCACCGACGCCCCCTTATCAGAGATTCTGCACAACAGAGACGCAACCGATCGAGTGGCAAAATGGGCGATTGAACTTCTTCCCCTAGATATCAGATTTGAGGCAAAGAAAGCTATCAAGTCCCAAGCAATAGCAGATTTCCTCGCCGAGTGGACTGAACAGCAGTTATCGACCCAAGTTCACTCGGAGCACTGGACTATGTTCTTCGATGGCTCCAAAATGTTGAATGGTTCCGGTGCCGAAGTGGTCTTGGTTTCCCCCCGAGGAGATAAGCTCAGATATGTACTCCAGATTCACTTTGATTCCTCCAACAATGAAGCAGAATACGAAGCACTCTTGTACGGGTTGCGTATGGCCATTTCACTCGGCGTCCGTCGCCTCATGGTCTACGGCGACTCGGACTTAGTGGTCAACCAAGTGATGAAGGAGTGGGACGTCAGAAGCCCAGCCATGACTGGTTACTGCAATGCAGTCAGAAAGCTGGAGAAGAAATTTGAGGGATTAGAGCTCCATCACGTTCCCCGACTGAAAAATCAAGCAGCCGATGACTTGGCAAAGATAGGTTCAAAAAGAGGAAGCCATTCCGAGTGGCGTGTTTTTGAAGCATGTTCACATGCCGTCGGTTCAAGAAGATCCTTTCACTGAGGAAGCCCCGCAGCCAAAAAGCGCCACAGATCCGACTGAAGTCGAGGTCCCAGCTGTGGTCGACTTAATCATGGAAGTTCTGGTCATCACTCCCAACTGGACAGTGCCCTATATCGCCTATATTTTGAGGAAAGAGCTCCCCGAGAATGAAGAATAGGCTCGAGAGATCGTCCGCCGATCCAAAGCCTTCACCGTCATGAGGGGACAGTTGTACAGAGAAAGTGTGACTGGAGTCAGCCAGAAATGCATAACACCGGAAGAAGGTCGAATGATTCTCAACGACATCCACTCGTGGACCTGTGGCCATCATGCGTCCTCTCGGACCATCGTGGCTAAAGCATACCGAGCGGGTTTCTACTGGCCTAGAGCAAATGAGATGGCAAAGGAGATAGTCGACAAGTGTGAAGGATGTCAATTCTACTCCAATATGTCGCACAAACCCGCCTCAGCCTTGAAGACCATTCCACTCGTCTGGCCTTTCGCTGTATGGGGGTTGGATATGGTTGGACCACTGAGAACAGGCAGAAACGGCTACACCCATGTATTGGTAGCAGTCGACAAGTTCACCAAGTGGATTGAGGCTAAACCCATCAAGAATCTGGATGCCGGCACCGCCGTCAGCTTCATCAGGGAGTTGGTATTCAGATATGGAGTTCCCCACAGTATCATCACAGCAAACTTCGACTCCGAATAATTCAGAGCCTTCTGCGCATCTCAGGGTACACGAGTCGACTATGCTTCAGTCGCCCACCCTCAGTCGAATGGACAAGTAGAACGAGCAAATGGCTTAATTCTCAAAGGGTTGAAACCCCGACTGATGCGCGACCTCAAGCATGCAGCTGGTGCATGGGTCGACGAACTTCCGTCGGTACTTTGGGGATTAAGGACCACGCCAAACCGGTCGACTGGGAGGACTCCGTTCTTCTTGGCCTACGGAGCTGAAGCAGTCTTGCCGAGTGACCTGCTTCACAATGCACCCCGAGTCGAACTCTACACCGAAGCTGAAGCAGAGCAAGCCCGACAGGATGCAGTCGACCTTCTAGAAGAAGAAAGAGAAATGGCCTTGATCCGTTGACCATTTACCAGTAGGACTTGCGTCGCTTCCATGCCAGAAATGTGAAGAGTCGAGCTTTCCAGGAGGGAGATTTAGTTCTCCGAGTGGATCAGCAGAAACCACACAAGCTTGCTCCTACTTGGGAAGGTCCCTTCATCGTCACCAAGGTTATCCATAATGGGGCATACTGCCTTTACAATGTCGAGCACCAGATTGACGAGCCCCGAGCATGGAACGTGGACCTGCTCCGCCCTTTTTATACTTAAGTTTTTCACTCGGATGAGTTGTAATAAAAGTACTCCTGTAGTGTATTCATCAAAGACAAGAGTTTCATAATTTTCGCAGTAATTGTTATTGCTTTTGTTCTCATAAATCTGTCCCCCAATGGGTGGCTTAGCTGCGAACCCGTTTCGCCTAAGCTTGTAAAAAATCCTACCGAGTGGTAAGCCAGCCTTCCACTTGGAGGCTTAGCTGCGAATCCGTTTCGCCTAAGTTAAAACAAAATCCTACCGAGTGGTAAGCCAGCCTTCCACTCGGAGGCTTAGGTGCGACCCCGTTTCGCCTAAGCTTGTAAAAAATCCTACCGAGTGGTAAGCCAGCCTTCCACTCATAGGCTTAGCTGTGAATCCGTTTCGCCTAAGTTAAAACAAAATCCTACCAAGTGGTAAACCAGCCTTCCACTCGGAGGCTTAGCTGCGAATCCGTTTCGCCTAAGTTAAAACAAAATCCTATCGAGTGGTGAGCCAACCTTCCACTCGGAGGCTTAGCTGCAGTCCAAGTACTCGCCTAAGTAAACAAAATCCTACCGAGTGGTAAGCCAGCCTTCCACTCGGGGGCTTAGCTGCAGCCCAGTGCTCGCCTAAGTTTTCGAAAATCCTACCGCGTGGTAAGCCAGCCTTCCACTCGCAGGCTTAGCTGCAGCCCAGTGCTCGCCTAAGTTTTTGAAAATCCTACCGAGTGATAAGCCAGTCTTCCACTTGGAGGCTTAGCTGCAACCTAGTGTTCGCCTAAGAATAAAAGACATCGTATGCTTTGCAAGGAGAACGAGGCGCAGGTCGACCCCTGCTTCCTCCTTCCGAGCTACGTCACAAACACAACGTGCGTTCCGCAAGGAGGACGAAGCGCGGGTCGACTGCTACCTTCTCCTCCAAAGTCGTGCCATGAAAATCCTACCGAGTGGAGAGCAAACCTCCCACTCGGGGGCTTAGCTGCAGCCCAGTGCTTGCCTAAGTTTTTAAAAAACCTACCGAGTGGAGAGCAAACCTCCCACTCGGGGGCTTAGCTGCAGCCCAGTGCTCGCCTAAGTTTCTAAAAAAGCTACCGAGTGGAGAGAAAACCTCCCACTCGGGGGCTTAGCTGCAGCCCAGTGCTCGCCTAAGTTTCTAAAAAAACTACCGAGTGGAGAGCAAACCTCCCACTCGGGGGCTTAGCTGCAGCCCAGTGCTCGCCTAAGTTTTTAAAAAACCTACTGTCGTGGTTCTAAGTCTGACAGTAGAATGGGGGGTAGGTATGGAGAGGCAAGATCCTAGCTATGGGGCAGTTGTACACACAAGTGTTTTACGAGTTCAGGCCCTTCTCGGAGGAAGTAACAGCCCTACGTCTCGAAGCCCGGAGGCGGTCGACTGGATTATGTGTGTGAGAGTTACAGGGGTGCGAACCCCTCTACCAGTGGAGGGGGGGCTTATATAGAGGACGCCAAGACCCCAGCCAGCCCACGTAGCAGAGGGTTAAAGTACATTAAGGTCTGGCATTACTGGTAACGCCCTACATAAAGTGCCATCATGACCATTAAGACTACTTAATTACAGAATGTTTGGATACAAAGTGGATCCTGAACTCCTGGTGGTCGAGTGTCTTCTAGTCCGTCGAGTGGAGTATCTCTTGGTCGACTGGAAGACGGCTTCTTCTAATAGATGTCCTTGGGGAGGGTACCTTGGTCAGGTTCATGACCCTACCCTAGGTACATGACTTCATCAGTGGCCCCCGAATGGATCGAGGTTTGAGTGAGGAAGGAGTTGGCAATCTTTCCGACCTGCTTTTTGGTGCTGTAAAGGTGTTTTGCTCTGGATCAATGACTTTCAAGTGAGGATGTAAACTTTCATTCAGTCGCCTTGATCCATTCTTGATATCTGTCGAGTGAACTTTATGATCTTGGGGATTTCCGAGCGACGGATTGCAGGAGATCTTCCGCCTGACAAGTTGCCTTGTGGTTAGCGGATTTAGTGGGATTCGAATTTTGGGAAGCGCGCAAAGCGGAGAAGACCGCGGTACTCGGATGGGATAAGGCAGGGACGCCTCGATTCTCACGCCGCCTTTTTCGCCATGTATCGCTTGTGCGACTGTTTCGGGATTTGACAGGATCGCCTGGGCCTACCTGTCGGCCTCTCGGAAGTGACCCCATATAAGGAAACCGGCGGAGGTTTTTGAACATTGCCTCCTCATTTTCTCCTCCCTCGCCTCCAGATTCATCCGCTGTGTCCACCAACTGCTCGACACCACTGCTCCGTTCCGACCTCGTCGGCGACAATGGTGAAAGAGAAGACGGCGGCTTTGGAGCGGGCGAAGAAGGCGACGGCGGCGATGAAAGTGAAGGGGAGAGTGACCAGTCGAGGGGGATCCTCGTCGCGGTCCCGTTTGCCGGAAGGTTGGATCCAGGGTGATTGGATCCGCTCGACCATCACCCAAAAGGATCTCGACGACCTGGCCGACGAAGGCCTGATTGCGCACGGGGAGGCGAGGCTCCCGGGGATGGAGTGGCAGCCACAGCCTCAGGAGGGTGAGTGTGTCCTCTTGGCGACTCATGTAGATCGAGGGTTCTCTCTGCCACCGCATCTTTTCTTTCGAGGGTTTCTGAATTTCTTTGGAGCTCAACTTCATCACTTTACCCCCAATTCCATTGCCTATCTCTCCGCCTTTGTATCTTTGTGTGAGAACTTCTTGGGTTGTCGGCCGCACTGGGGTCTCTTCAAACACATATTCACTTGTCATTCTCAGACGGTGAAAAAGGCCAGCCCCAATGACGAGAGAACTCAGGTAATCCAAATGTGTTGGGGTCTCGGGGTCCAGATGAGGAGTAAGAGCGCTTTCCCGGCTATGACCCTTCCCGAGTCAGTTAGAGGGTGGCAGTCGACCTGGTTCTACTGCCAAGACCAGTCGACGCCAGGGCAGTCGACTGGGCTCCCTCCCTTCTCTATGAGTTGAGTGAATAAGCCATCCTCTCTGGAAGTAGTTCCGGAGGAGAAGGCTCAGGTAAAAATGTTGATGGAGCGTGTAGTCCAGTTGATTCGTGACGGTGTGACTGGCATGGACCTTTTGGAGGTTTTCCTTCGGCGGCGCATCCAACCGCTCCAGTACCGGGGCCACCCGATGTGGTTGTATTTTGGTACTGAAGACACCAGTCGGGTCCACCCAGAGGAGGTCGATGATGCCACACTAGAGAGGTGGATGACTGCCATCACGGGGAACAAGGACAACCCTCGTGGAGCTAGGAGGATCCCGCCACTCGACCAATCTTATGATGCGGACAAGGTACGACCATTTTTCTCCGATTGTTTCGTCCGTTCAGTTTCATCGTAGATCAGTCGATTAACTTTTGTCTTGCTTGTTGTTTTTCAGGAAACCACCAAGTTGTACTCGATGCCCAACGGGGCGCAAGCACAGGCCGAAGAGGAGGAAGGAAGCGGAGGCGAAAGCCAAGAGGAGTGGGAGTCGGATGCTGATGAGGGTGATGAAGACGCAGGCTCCGATGAGGAGGAAGAGGAGGAGGAAGAGGAGGAGGAAGTTGCGCCTCCTCGTTCTGAAAGAAGGTCCAAGCTCGCCCACGACCCTGCGGCTGATCGTGGCAAGGGAGTCGTGCCTGTTGGGCAGTCGACGAAACGTCCTCGGACAACTTCACCGGCGCCGACTGAAAAGGCGTCGAAGCAACCGCGAGCAGCCTCGACAAAACCGGCGAAGGCCCTACCGAAGATGAGGATGGAGATTCCGACTGTTTCTGGGTAACGGCATAACTCATGTTTTTCATTCTTGGTCGACTCAATCGCTGACCGACTGATATTTGAAACCGCAGTGCTGCTACTTCTGAGACTTCAACCAGGCATGAGGTTCAAGAAATGGAAGATGCTGCTACTTCTCATCCTGGTATGATCTACGCGGTTTTGCTTTTGGTCGATTGAATCTTTATTTTTGACTTTGAACTTCTTCTGCAGCTCCACCTAGCGTTGTCCTCAATGTCCCTGACGATGACGATGAAGCGCCACTGAGGCAGAGGAGGAGCAGGAAGGCGACTGCTGGCAAGGCTGCTTAGGTTGTGTCAGCACCTGGACCACAGATTCCAGAAGGGAGCAATGTTGCTCGAACTACCGTGTCCTTTGCGGAGCTGTTGACGGTTGCCCGCCCTTCATCGTCGAGTGCTGACCCGCCTTCTCTCTTCTCCACCTACCACGTCCTGGAGGACCAAGCAAGCGCTGCCAAGGAAGGCATATGCCAGGCTGGGATTATGATGGAGCAGGTGAAGGCAATCCGAACCGCCAGCCAAGCAGCTTATGACGCGAGTTCAGCTCTCGAGAGTAATGTCCAGGTTAGTTAAACACCGACTGGAAATCTTGATGTTTGTCATGCACCCACTGGGTGTGTCAATTCTGCGGTGGACTGCTGGCAGTCGACTGTAGTCTTTGTGTCTTGAGATTTCTCACTTTTACTTGTTTCACTCGAGCTTGGTCGAGTGGAATCATGGAACCGGTGGGGGCACGCTGAGTGCACCCACTAGGTGTAGTCCCCGAGACCGTGGTTGATTGCTGGCAGTCGGCTATGGTCTGAATAACTCTTTTTTTTAACTGCTGATAGTTAATTGCTTCCGGTCGATTGATCGACTCTGAGTCTAGTTGATAGAACTAGTGGGGGCACGCTGAGTGCACCCACTAGGTGTAGTCCCCGAGACTACAGTTGAATGTTTAGATTCAGCTGTAGTCTTAGAAATACTATGATTTTTCTTTTAGTCACTCGGAAGTGACCTGTCTTTGATGTCTGTCGACTGAACTTTTGCAGAAATCTTGTGACCTTGTTTCTCGTTATACCGAGTTAGAGAACAAGCATGTCCAGCTTGAACTTGACCTGAAGCTTGTCCAAGAGAACTTCACGAAGTCGAAGGAGGAGGCAAAAGGTATGTCTGGTGAGAATCTTGACGACTGTCCTCGCCTCTTGCCTGTCTCCGAGTCTGATCTTATTGTGATTTTTGCAGAAAAACTGAGGGATGCTCTGAAGAAGAAGGACCTTGACCTCGCCGAGGCGCAGAAAGCGGCTGCAGATAATACAAAACTTGCAGAAGAGAAGTTGGCTTCTGTCAACAAACTTGAAGAAGAAAACACTAATCTGAAAGCCGCTCTCGACGTGGCCAACCAAGAAATCACTCGACTGAAGAATGCCAATATGGTTCTGGACGACAAAGCTGGCGAACTGGCAGGAAAGAATAATGACTTGGAGGTTTATCTGGGAGGACTCGCCAAGAAGCTATTCCTCATGCTCGAAGGTAACCCCTTATCTCCGATTGGTAATTACTGACTTGCTGTAAGGGCATTAGCTTATCCTTGAATCGTGTCCACAGAATTCTGCCAGAACTTTGAAGAGGAGACTAGTCGAGTGGAGACTGACTTGGATCCCATCAATTCTCTGGTGAAGGATGAAACCGCTATGAACGTGCTCCGCCTCGAGTCTCGCGTTGCTGCAATGGTCGATTACCTTGCAAGACTGAAGGCTGCAACGTCGCGCATCGACACATCGCTCTGGCCAGAAGAAACGCTTCAGAACGACCTTGAGTCGCTGATGACTCGACTGAACGAAATTCCGAGTCCAGTGCAAGAATGGAAGAAGTCTTCTGCCAGGTGCGGTGCTGACGTTGCTCTGTCCTTGGTCCACGTCCACTGCAAGGAAGCGAGAGAAGACAAGCTGGTGTCTCTCAAAGTGGCCAACACTAGGAAGCATGACTTCCGTTCTTTCATGGAGACCTTCATCGCGGCTGCCACTCGGATTGCAGATGGGATCGACCTGGACGAGTTTGTTGCGCCTTCCAGCCCTCCGCAGGAGGGGTAAAAAACTTCTATGCTCGATGATTTGAATTTGCCTTGGAATGCCGAGTGATTTTTGTAACCGCCAAACTTTAACAGGCTTGATGCCTGAGCACTTTTGGGTCCGTAGGACGTTATCCGAACTTGATTTGCCGTTGAAATACGTTTGCTTCTTTCGGATAACCATCTTCTTTGGGTTGGAACATATGCTAGCATCTGAAATGCTATTTTGCAGGTAGGAGTGAAGCACAAATTGTAGTCGACTTGTGCTCGTCATGTTTGGGCGAGCACTGAGCTGCAGCTAAGTTCCCGAGTGGGAGGTTTGCTCTCCATTCGGTAGGAATTTAGAAACTTAGGGGAGCACTGAGCCGCAGCTAAGCCCCCGAGTGGGAGGTTTGCTCTCCACTCGGTAGGAATTTAGAAACTTAGGCGAGCACTGAGCTGCAGCTAAGCCCCTGAGTGGGAGGTTTGCTCTCCACTCGGTAGGAATTTAGAAACTTAGGCGAGCACTGGCTGCAGCTAATCCCCCGAGTGGGAGGTTTGCTCTCCACTCGGCAGGAATCTAGAAACTTAGGAGAGCACTGGGCTGCAGCTAAGCCCCCGAGTGGGAGGTTTTCTCTCCACTCGGCAGGATTTTAGAAACTTAGGCGAGCACTGGGCTGCAGCTAAGCCCCCGAGTGGGAGGTTTGCTCTCCACTCGGCAGGATTTTAGAAACTTAGGCGAGCACTGGGTTGCAGCTAAGCCCCCGAGTGGGAGGTTTGCTCTCCACTCGGCAGGATTTTAGAAACTTAGGCGAGCACTGGGCTGCAGCTAAGCCCCCGAGTGGGAGGTTTGCTCTCCACTCGGTAGGATTTTCGTGGCACGGCTTTGGAGGAGAAGGTAGCAGTCGACCTGCGCTTCGTCCTCCTTGCGGGACGCACGTTGTGTTTGTGATGTAGCTCGGAAGGAGGAAGCGGGGGTCGACCTGCGCCTCGTCCTCCTTGCGAAGCGTACGGTGTCTTTTATTCTTAGGCGAACACAAGGTTGCAGCTAAGCCTCCGAGTGGAAGACTAGCTTATCACTCGGTAGGATTTTCAAAAACTTAGGCAAGCACTGGGCTGCGGCTAAGCCTCCGAGTGGAAGGATGGCTTACCACTCGGTAGGATTTTAGAAAACTTAGGCGAGCACTGGGCTGCGGCTAAGCCCCCGAGTGGAAGGTTGGCTTACCACTCGGTAGGATTTTAGAAAACTTAGGCGAGCACTGGGCTGCAGCTAAGCCCCCGAGTGGAAGGCTGGCTTACCACTCGGTAGGATTTTGTTTACTTAGGCGAGTACTCGGACTGTAGCTAAGCCTCCGAGTGGGAGGCTGGCCCACCACTTGGTAGGATTTTGTTTTAACTTAGGCGAAACGGATTCGCAGCTAAGCCTCTGAGTGGAAGGCTGGCTTACCACTCGGTAGGATTTTTTACAAGCTTAGGTGAAACGGATTCGCGGCTAAGCCACCCACTGGGGGACAGATTTATGAGAGCAAAAGCAATAACATTTACTAAGAAAATTATGAAACTCTTGTCTTTGATGAATACACTAAAGGAGTACTTTTATTACAACTCATCCGAGTGAAAAACTTAAGTATAAAAAGGGTGGAGTAAGTCCGCGTTCCATGCTCTGGGCTCGTCAATCTGGTGCTCGACATTGTAAAGGCGGTATGCCCCATTATGGAGAACTTTGGTGACGATGAAGGGACCTTCCCAAGTAGGAGCAAGCTTGTGTGGTTTCTGCTGACCCACTCGGAGAACTAAATCTCCCTCCTGGAAAGCTCGACTCTTCACATTTCTGGCATGGAAGCAACGCAAGTCCTGCTGGTAAATGGTCGATTGGATCAAGGCCATATCTCTTTCTTCTTCTAGAAGGTCAACCGCGTCCTGTCGGGCTTGCTCTGCTTCAGCTTCGGTGTAGAGTTCGACTCGGGGTGTGTTGTGAAACAGGTCACTCGGCAAGATTGCTTCAGCTCCGTAGACCAAGAAGAACGGAGTCCTCCCAGTCGACCGGTTTGGCGTGGTCCTTAACCCCCAAAGCACCGACGGAAGTTCGTCGACCCATGCACCGGCTGTGTGCTTGAGGTCGCGCATCAGTCGGGGTTTCAACCCTTTGAGAATTAAGCCATTTGCACGTTCTGCTTGTCCATTCGACTGGGGGTGAGCGACTGAAGCATAGTTGACTCGTGTACCCTGAGATGAGCAGAAAGCTATGAATTCTTCGGAGTCGAAATTTGACCCACTGTCTGTGATGATGTTGTGTGGAACTCCATATCTGAATACCAACTCCCTGATGAAGCTGACGGCGATGCTGGCATCCAGATTCTTGATGGGCTTAGCCTCAATCCACTTAGTGAACTTGTCGACTGCTACCAATACATGGGTGTATCCATTTCTGCCTGTTCTCAATGGTCCAACCATATCCAATCCCTATACAGCGAAAGGCCAGACGAGTGGAATGGTCTTCAATGCCGAGGCGGGTTTGTGCGACATATTGAAGTAGAATTGACATCCTTCACACTTGTCGACTATCTCTTTCGCAATCTCATTTGCTCTGGGCCAGTAAAAACCCGCTCAGTATGCTTTAGCCACGATGGTCCAAGAGGACGCATGATGGCCACAGGTCCCTGGGTGGATGTCGTTGAGAATCATTCGACCTTCCTCTGGTGTTATGCATTTCTGGCTGACTCCAGTCGCACTTTATCTGTATAACTGTACCTTCATGACGGTGAAGGCTTTGGATCGGCGGACGATATCTCGAGCCTCTTATTCATTCTCGAGGAGCTCTTTCCTCAGAATATAGGCGATATAGGGCACTATCCAGTCGGGAGTGATGACCAGAACTTCCATGATTAAGTCGACCACAGCTGGGACCACGACTTCAGTCGGATCTATGGCGCTTCTTGGCTGCGGGGCTTCCTCGGTGAAAGGATCTTCTTGAACCGAAGGCGTGTGAACATGCTTCAAAAACACGCCACTCGGAATGGCTTCCCTCTTGGAACCTATCTTCGCCAAGTCATCGGCTGCTTGATTTTTCAGTCGGGGAACGTGATGGAGCTCTAATCCATCAAATTTCTTCTCCAGCTTTCTGACTGCATTGCAGTATCCAGTCATGGCTGGGCTTCTGAAGTCCCACTCCTTCATCACTTGGTTGACCACTAAGTCCGAGTCGCCGTAGACCATGAGGCGACGGACGCCGAGCGAAATGGCCATATGCAACCCGTACAAGAGTGCTTCGTATTCTGCTTCATTGTTGGAGGAATCAAAGTGAATCTGGAGTACATATCTGAGCCTATCTCCTCGGGGGGAAACCAAGACCACTTTGGCACCAGAACCATTCAGCATTTTGGAGCCATCGAAGAACATAGTCCAGTGCTCCAAGTGAACTTGGGTCGGTAACTGTTGTTCAGTCCACTCGGCGAGGAAATCTGCTATTGCTTGGAACTTGATAGCTTTCTTTGCCTCAAATCTGATATCTAGGGGAAGAAGTTCAATCGCCCATTTTGCCACTCGGCCGGTTGCGTCTCTGTTGTGCAGAATCTCTGATAAGGGGGCGTCGGTGACGACGATGATAATATGGTCAGAGAAGTAGTGAGCAACTTTCTTTGTGGTCATATAAATCCCATATACAAGCTTCTGATAATGAGGGTATCGTTGCTTGGATGGGGTCAGGACTTCGGAAATGTAATATACTGGGCGCTGAACTTTGAAGGCTTTCCCTTCTTCTTCCCGCTCGACCGTAAGTACAGTACTGACGACTTGTCCTGTGGCTGCAATGTAAAGCAGCAAAGGCTCTTTGCTGATTGGGGCAGCAAGCACCGGCTGGTTGGAAAGCAGGGTTTTTAACTCTGCAAATGTTGCATCAGCTTCTGGAGTCCACTCGAACTTGTCTGACTTCTTCATCAGTCGGTAAAGAGGCAATGCCTTTTCACCGAGGCGAGAGATGAATCGACTTAACACGGCCAAGCATCCAATAAGTTTCTGGACATCGTGCACACGTACGGGGCGTTTCATTCGGAGTATAGTGCCAACTTTTTCTGGATTGGCGTAGATTCCTCGTTCAGAAATGAGAAAACCGAGTAACTTTCCGCCAGGAACTCCGAATGTGCATTTTGATGGATTAAGCTTGATATCATACCTCCTGAGGTTGGAAAATGTTTCAGCGAGGTCAGCCAGCAGGTCGGAACCTTTCCGAGACTTGACCACAATGTCATCCATGTACGCTTCCACATTCCGACTGATTTGAGTGAGCAAACACTTCTGAATCATCCTCATGAACGTGGCTCCGGCATTCTTGAGGCTGAATGGCATGGTAACATAACAGAAGCACCCGAATGGGGTGATGAAAGCCGTTTTGATCTCATCGGGTCCAAACAGACGGATCTGATGGTACCCAGAATAAGCGTCCAAGAAAGAAAGTCGCTCACATCCCGCAGTCGAGTCGACTATTTGGTCGATGCGGGGAAGAGGAAAATGATCTTTCGGGCAGGCCCGATTGATATGCTTGAAATCGATGCACATGCGAAGCGAATTGTCCCTTTTGGCGACCATGACGACATTGGCGAGCCACTCGGAGTGGTAAATCTCTCGTATAAACTCTGCTGCTAGGAGCCGAGCCACTTCTTCGCCAATGGCCTTCCTTTTCTGGACGGCGGACCATCGTAGATGTTCCTTCACAGGTTTTGCCTTTGAATCGACTCATAGATGATGCTCAGCCAGTCCCCTGGGTACACCCGGCATGTCAGAAGGTTTCCATGCAAAGATGTCCCAGTTCTCACGGAGGAACTGGATGAGCGATTCTTCCTATTTGGGGTCGAGTGTTGTGGAGATATGAGTCGGAGCAGCGTTAGGGTCGGTCGGGTGGATGTGAACGGGTTTTGTCTCACCGGACAACTGAAACGCTGATTCCGTAGCAGGCTTCTTGGCTCGCAACAAATCACTCGGGTCTGCATTCCTTTGGTGTTCCTGCCACTCTTCTGCCACCATCTGAGCATCGGCGATCTTCGAGCCTTTCTGGAAGCACTCTTCTACCTTCTTGCAGTTACAAGTGACAGTGATCATGCCTTTAGGGCCAGGCATCTTTAGTTTGAGGTACACGTAACATGGTCGAGCCATAAAACGTGCATAAGCTGGCCTGCCCAATATTGCATGATAGGCACTCTGGAAATCCACAACCTCAAATGTCAGCTTCTCTTTGTGGAAATTCTTTGAATCACCAAAAACTACGTTAAGAGCAATCTGGCCGAGTGATGCGGCCTTCTTGCCAGGGATGACTCCATAAAAACTCATGTTGCTTGTGCTCAGTCTGGACATCGGAATGCCCATCCCTTTCAGCGTCTCAGCATACAGTATATTCAAACTGCTGCCGCCGTCCATCAACACTTTGGTCAGTCGAGTGCCTTCAACGACGGGGTCGACGACCAGCGCTTGCCTCCCAGGGGTGGCTATGTGCATGGGGTGGTCAGATTGGTCGAATGTAAAGGCAGTATGAGACCACTTAAGGTAATTGGGTGTTGACGGAGCAGCCATATTCACCTCTCGGTTTATAACTTTTAGTCGGTTTTTGCTCTCAACATCGGCAAAAATCATCAAGGTGGAATTGACTTGCGGATATTCCTCGTCACTATCCTCCTTGTCTGACTCTTTTTCTTTGTCCTTGGGCTGCTTCCCTTGGAACTGCTATATCAGGAGTCGACACTGTCGAGTGGTATGCTTCGGGTAGATGAAATTACCCTCTTTGTCTTTCTTGGTATGGATGTGACATGGTAAATCCAACACATCATTTCCTTCTTTATCCTTTACTTTCTTGGGGTTCCAAGGCCCCTTGGGTTTCCCTTTGAACTTTCCTTGGCTCAGGGCCAAGGCTTCTCCAGGAGCGGCTGGCTCGGCTTTACGCTTTTGCATCCGACTGGAATTTCCGCCTCCGGTGTCCTGGGCGACTCACTTGTGCTTGCCGCTCCGGAGCCGATCCTCTTCCTCACCATTGGCATATTTGGTGGCTATTTCCATCATTAGACTCAGAGACTTGTCTCCGGTTCGACCGAATTTCAGGCTTAGCTCTCTGTACTTTACGCCCTCCTTGAAGGCGCAAACTGCCTGGTGATCAGATACATTTTCCACTGTGTGATGTAGTGTGATCCATCTCTGGATGTAATCCCTCAGAGTCTCATTCGACTTCTGTACACAAGATTGCAGCTCTGTCAGTCCCACCGGCCGCTTGCACGTTCCTTCGAACGTCCTGACAAACACTCGGGAGAGGTCCTCCCATGTGTAGATGCTGCTGGATGTCAACTGATTCAGCCATGCCCTGGCTGACCCTTCCAACATGAGAGGCAGATGCTTCATGGCCACCTCGTCATTTCCACCACTGATCTGAACAGCCACTCGGTAGTCCTCAAGCCAAGTATCGGGCTTGGACTCACTGTTGAACTTGCTGACTCCAGTCGCCAACCTGAAGTTGGGAGGAATCACCGCGGCTCTGATGGCTCTGCTGAAACACTCTGGTCCGGAGACGTGCACTCGGCTGCTGGAGGGTACATCTCTGTCATTACCCTCTTTGTGGGCCCTGTTCCGGTCGACCAGACCTTGAACGATGATGGATCTCGCATCAAAGCCTGGTTCCCTAGGGTCGACTGGAATTCTTCGCCCGCCACTGTACTGGCGTCTGTCATCCTGCTGTCGAGGCATATATGATCCACCCCTCCGGGGAGGAGTGGGCACTCGACGTTGATCGTTGCGATCGACTCGGTGATCATCCCGCTCATAGTTCTTGTACTGATCGTGTTGGTCACCATGCCCTTCACGCCTCGGGGGCGATCTGGGGCTATGAGCTGACTGGACAGTATTCGCCGCCATGAACCTGCTATGAATCCTGTTCCGGGACTGCGGCACAGCCGAATTCTGATCTCCAGCTGCCCGAAGCAAATCCCTGATCTGCATCAAGCCTCTGCAGCCTCTGACTGGGAAGGCTGAATCGACTCTGCTATACGTGTTGCGGCTGCCAAATTCTGGATTGGAGTGCGGTATACCTGAGTCGGAGGTTTAAAGAGTTGGCATCGACTGGAGTCTGGAATCCGTTGCCGCGCGCGCTCGTCTAGTGCCCGCTGAAGGTTCTCCAGTCGAGTGCGCTCAGCCAGGTTGGCCAAGCGCGCGTCCTCTAGGGCGCGAGCCTCAGGGTTTCTCCAACGATCGAAGTATGAAGCGCATCCATGTTCCGGCAGCGAAGCTCTTCCCTCTGCTGCGAGTCGAGGGGCTCGGGACGGTACTCCTCATGGTCTTGCAACGGGTCGCCTCCGCCGTTGCCTCCCTCGGTGCCAAGAAAGCCGGGGGGACGTGCGGCCCATTGACCATCAGGACCTCTGCCGCTGGATCACTGTTGTCGCATTCGGATGCAGTCTCTGCGGAGCCAGTCGACAGGTCGAACAGGCCATAGAGAGATTCGTCGGGCTCGATTGCTGCGACTTGGGCAGTGGTCGACTGGCGAGTCACTGCGTGCCTCACCCACCGCTGAAGCCTCGACCGACCGGAGCACTTACGCTGGCGGGAAGCTGGGAGGGAGGATGACACGAAAATCGGCCGATACTGAGTCGACGGCTGCCGCAGAAGGACGCCGCGGACGCATGCTCGAAAGTGCGTAGCTCCGCGGGCGGGGAGCGCATCCACGTCGAGCGGAGCCTCCTACAGTCAGGCAGAGTCGTCGGCGACGAAAGTGAGCGCGCCGAGACGGATCTCGCGGCCCTCAACCAAAACTCCACCTGAAACCATGATGATGGGAATTGAAAAGATTGCAACTTCTCCAATAAGTCGCTAAGACACCTGCCCCACGGTGGGCGCCAACTGTCGTGGTTCTAAGTCTGACAGTAGAATGGGGGGTAGGTATGGAGAGGCAAGATCCTAGCTATGGAGCAGTTGTACACACAAGTGTTTTACGAGTTCAGGCCCTTCTCGGAGGAAGTAACAGCCCTACGTCTCGGATCCCGTAGGCGGTCGACTGGATTATGTGTGTGAGAGTTACAGGGGTGCGAACCCCTCTACCAGTGGAGGGGGGTGGCTTATATAGAGGACGCCAAGACCCCAGCCAGCCCACGTAGCAGAGGCTTAAACTACATTAAGGTCTGGCGTTACTGGTAACGCCCTACATAAAGTTCCATCATGACCATTAAGACTACTTAATTACAGACCGTTTGGATACAGAGTGGATCCTGAACTCCTGGTGGTCGAGTGAGTCTTCATGGTCGAGTGTCTTCAGGTTCGTCGAGTGTCTTCTAGTCCGTCGAGTGGAGTATCTCTTGGTCGACTGGAAGACGGCTTCTTCTAAGAGATGTCCTTGGGGAGGGTACCTTGGTCAGGTTCATGACCCTACCCTAGGTACATGACTTCATCACCTACCGAGTGGAGAGCAAACCTCCCACTCGGGGGCTTAGCTGCAGCCCAGTGCTCGCCTAAGTTTCTAAAAAACCTACCGAGTGGAGAGCAAACCTCCCACTCGGGGGCTTAGCTGCAGCCCGGTGCTCGCCTAAGTATCTAAAAAACCTACCGAGTGGAGAGCAAACCTCCCACTCGGGGGCTTAGCTGCAGCCCAGTGCTCGCCTAAGTTTTTAAAAAACCTACCGAGTGGAGAGCAAACCTCCCACTCGGGGGCTTAGCTGCAGCCCAGTGCTCGCCTAAGTTTCTAAAAGACCTAACGAGTGGAGAGCAAACCTCCCACTCGGGGGCTTAGCTGCAGCCCAGTGCTCGCCTAAGTTTCTAAAATCCTTCCGAGTGGAGAACAAGTTTCTCACTCGGAGGCTTGGTTGCAGTCCAGCACTCGCCCAAACATGACGAGCACAAGTCGACTGAATTTGTGCTTCACTCCAACCTACAAAAAGAGAATTACAGATACTAGTATATATTCCAACCCAAAGAAGATGGTTGTCCGAAAGAAGCAAACATGTTTCAACGGCAAATCAAGTTCGGATAACGTCCTACGGACCCAGAAGTGCTCAGGCATCAAGCCTGTTAAAGTTTGTCGGTTACAAAAATCACTCGGCATTCCGAGGCAAATTCAAATCATCGAGCATAGAAGTGTTTTACCCCTCCTGCGGAGGGCTGGAAGGTGCAACAAACTCGTCCAGGTCGATCCCATCTGCAATCCGAGTGGCAGCCACGATGAAGGTCTCCATGAAAGAACGGAAGTCATGCTTCCTAGTGTTGGCCAGCTTGAGAGACACCAGCTTGTCTTCTCTCGCTTCCTTGCAGTGGACGCGGACCAAGGACAGAGCGACTTCAGCACCGCACCTGGCAGAAGACTTCTTCCATTCTTGCACTCGACTTGGAACTTCGTTCAGTTGAGTCATCAGCGACTCAAGGTCGTTCTGAAGCGTTTCTTCTGGCTAGAGCGATGTGTCGATGGGCGACGTTGCGGCCTTCAGTCTTGCAAGGTAATCGACCACTGCAGCAATGCGAGACTCGAGGCGGAGCACGTTCATAGCGGTTTCATCCTTCACCGGAGAACTGATGGGATCCAAGCCAGTCTCCAGTCGACTAGTCTCCTCTTCAAAGTTTTGGCAGAATTCTGCGGACACGATTCAAGGATAAGCTAATGCCCTTACAGCAAGTCAGTAATTACCAATCGGAGATAAGGGGTTACCTTCGAGCATGAGGAATAGCTTCTTGGCGAGTCCTCCCAGATAAACCTCCAAGTCATTCTTCTTTCCTGCCAGTTCGCCAGCTTTGTCGCTCAGGACCATATTGGCATTCTTCAGTCGAGTGACTTCTTGGTTGGCCACGTTGAGAGCAGCTTTCAGATTAGTGTTTTCCTCTTCAAGTTTGTTGACAGAAGCCAACTTCTCTTCTGCAAGTTTTGTCTTGTCCGAAGCCGCTTTCTGCGCCTCGGCGAGGTCAAGGTCCTTCTTCTTCAGAGCATCCCTCAGTTTTTCTGCAAAAATCACAATAAGATCAGACTCGGAGACAGGCAAGAAGGAAGGACAGTCGTCAAGATTCTCACCAAACATACCTTTTGCCTCCTCCTTCGACTTCGTAAAGTTCTCTTGGACAAGCTTCTGGTCAAGTTCAAGCTGGATATGCTTGTTCTGCAATTCGGTATAACGAGAAACAAGGTCACAAGATTTCTGTGAAAGTTCAGTCGACAGACATCAACGACAGATCACTTCCGAGTGACTAAAAGAAAATTCGTAGTATTTCTAAGACTACAGCTGAATCTAAACATTCAACTGTAGTCTCGGGGACTACACCCAGTGGGTGCACTCAGCGTGCCCCCACTAGTTCTATCAGCTAGACTCAGAGTCGATTAGTCAACCGGAAGCAGTTAACTGTCAGCAGTAAAAAAAATTCAGACCATAGCCAACTGCCAGCAATCGACCACGGTC
Organism: Triticum dicoccoides; assembly: GCF_002162155.2. NCBI lineage: Eukaryota > Viridiplantae > Streptophyta > Magnoliopsida > Poales > Poaceae > Triticum > Triticum dicoccoides. The sequence continues at coordinate 516,487,998 of NC_041393.1, read as the reverse complement.
TCGGGGACTACACCCAGTGGGTGCACTCAGCGTGCCCCCACCAGTTTTATTGTTCCACTCGACCAAGCTCGAGTGAAACAAGTAAAGTGAGAAATCTCAAGACATAAAGACTACAGTCGACTGCCAGCAGTCCACCGTAGAATTGACACACTCACTGGGTGCATGAAAAACATCAAGATTTCCAGTCGATGTTTAACTAACCTGGACATTACTCTGGAGAGCTGAACTCGCGTCATAAGCTGCTTGGCTGGCGGTTCAGATCGCCTTCACCTACTCCATCATAATCCTGGCCTGGCATATGGCTTCCTTGCCAGCGCTTGCTTGGTCCTCCGGGACGTGGTAGGTGGAGAAGATAGAAGGTGGGTCAGCACTCGACGACGAAGGGCGGGCAACCGTCAACGGCTCCGCAAAGGACACGGTAGCCCGAGCAATGTTGCTCCCCTCTGGAATCAGTGGTCCAGGTGCTGACACAACCCGAGCAACCTGGCCAACAGTCGCCTTCCTGCTCCTCCTCTGCCTCAGTGGCGCTTCATCATCATCGTCAGGAAGGTTGATGACAACGCTAGGTGGAGCTGCAGAAGAAGTTCAAAGTCAAAAATAAAGATTCAATCGACCGAAAGCAAAACCGCGCAGATCATACCAGGATGGAAGTAGCAGCATCTTCCATTTCTTTATCCTCATGCCTAGCTGAAGTCTCGGAAGTAGCAGCACTGCGATTTCAAATATCAGTTGGTCAGCGATTGAGTCGACCAAGAATGAAAAACATGAGTTATGTCGTTACCCAGAAACAGTCGGAATCTCCATCCTCATCTTAGGTAGGGCCTTCGCCGGTTTTGTCGGGGCCGCTCGGGGTTGCTTCAACGCCTTTTCAGTCGGCACTGGTGAAATTGTCCGAGGGCATTTTGTCGACTGCCCAGCAGGCACGACTCCCTTGCCGCGTTCGGCCGCAGGGTCGTGGGCGAGCTTGGACCTCCTTTCGGAACGAGGAGGCACAACTTCCTCCTCCTCTTCCTCCTCCTCTTCCTCCTCATTGGAGCCTACATCTTCATCACCCTCATCGGCATCCGACTCCCACTCCTCTTGACTTTCGCCTCCACTTCTCCTCCTCTTCGGCCTGTGCTTGCGCCCCGTTGGGCATCGAGTACAACTTGGTGGTTTCCTGAAAGACAACAAGCAAGACAATAAGTCAATCGACTGGTCTGCGACGAAACAGAACGGACGGAACAAGAATACAATCGGAGGAAAGTGATCATACCTTGTCTGCCTCATAAGATTGGTCGAGTGGCGGGATCCTCCTGGCTCCATGAGGGTTGTCCTTGTTCCCTGTGATGGCAGTCATCCACCTCTCCAGTGTGGCGTCGTCGACCTCTTCGGGGTGGACCCAAGTGGTGTCTTCAGTACCAGAATACAACCACATCAGGTGGCCCCGGTACTAGAGTGGTTGGATACGCCGCCGAAGTAAAACCTCCAGAAGGTCCATGCCAGTCACACCGTCACGAATCAACTGGACTACTCGCTCCATCAACATTTTAACCTGAGCCTTCTCCTCCGGAACTACTTTCAGAGAGGATGGCTTGTTCACTCGAATCATAGAGAAGGGAGGGAGCCCAGTCGACTGCCCTGGCGTCGGCTGGTCTTGGCAGTAGAACCAGGTCGACTGCCACCCTCTGACTAACTCGGGAAGGGTCATAGCTGGGAAAGCGCTCTTACTCCTCATCTGGACCCCGAGACCACCAAACATCTGGATTACCTGAGTTATATCGTCATTGGGGCTGGCCTTTTTCACCGTCTAAGAACGACAAGTGAATATGTGTTTGAAGAGGCCCCTGTGCGGCCGACATCCCAAGAAGTTTTCACACAAAGATACAAAAGCGGTGAGATAGGCAACGGAATTGGGGGTAAAGTGGTGAAGCTGAGCCCCAAAGAAATTCAGAAACCCTTGAAAGAAAAGATGCGGTGGCAGAGAGAACCCTTGATCTACATGAGTCGCCAAGAGGACACACTCACCCTCCTGAGGCTGTGGCTGCCACTCCATCCTCGGGAGCCTCGCTGCCCCGTGTGCAATCAGGCCTTCGTTGGCCAGGTCGTCGAGATCCTTTTGGGTGATGGTCGAGCGGATCCAATCACCCTGGATCCAACCTTGCGGCAAACGGGACCGCGACGAGGATCCCCCTCGACTGGTCGCTCTCCCCTTCACCTTCGCCGTCGCCGTCACCTTCTTCGCCCGCTCCAAAGCCGTCATCTTCTCTTTCACCATTGTCGCCGACGAGGCTGGAACGGAGCAGCGGCGTCGGGCATTTGGTGGGCGTAGCGGATGAATCTGGAGGCAAGGGAGGAGAAAATGAGGAGGCACTGTTCAAAAAACCTTCGTCAGTTTCCTTATATTGAGTCACTTCCGAGTGGCCGACAGGTAGGCCCAGGCGATCCTGTCAAATCCCGAAACAGTCACGCAGGCGATACGTGGCGAAAAAGGCAGCGCGGGAATCAAGGCGTCCCTGCCTTATCCCATCCGAGTATCGCGGTCTTCTCCGCTTCGTGCGCTTCCCAAAATTTCGGATCCCACTAAATCCGCTAACCACAGGGCAACTTGTCAGACGGAAGATCTCCTGCGATCCGTCGCTCGGAAATCTCCAAGCTCATAAAGTTCACTCGAGAGATATAAAGAATGGATCAAGGCAACTGAACGAAAGTTGACACCCTCACTTGAAAGTCATTGATCCAGAGAAAAACACCTTTACAGCACCAGAATGCAGGTCGGAAAGATTGCCAACTCCTTCCTCACTCAAACCTCGATCCATTCGGGGGCTACTGATGAAGTCATGTACCTAGGGTAGGGTCATGAACCTGTCTAAGGTACCCTCCCCAAGGACATCTTTTAGAAGAAGCCGTCTTCTAGTCGACCAAGAGGAACTCCACTCGACGGACTAGAAGACACTCGACGAACCTGAAGACACTCGAACATGAAGACTCACTCGACCACCAGGAGTTCAAGATCTACTCTGTATCCAAACGGTCTGTAATTAAGTAGTCTTAATGGTCATGATGACACTTTATGTAAGGCGTTACCAGTAACGCCAGACCTTAATGTACTTTAACCCTCCGCTACGTGGGCTGGCTGGGGTCTTGGCGTCCTCTATATAAGCCACCCCCCTCCACTGGTAGAAGGGTTCACACCCCTGTAACTCTCACACACATAATCCAGTCGACCGCCTCCGGGCTCCGAGACGTAGGGCTGTTACTTCTTCCGAGAAGGGCCTGAACTCGTAAAACACTTGTGTGCACAACTGCTCCATAGCTAGGATCTTGCCTCTCCATATCTACCCCCTATTCTACTGTCAGACTTAGAACCACGACAACGGTGCCGAGCTTCGTGTAGAAGAACTCTCCCTAGAGCTCGAGGGTGGGGAGGATGCCGAGGAAGCCTTCTTAGAGGGTGACGAAGGCGGACAAAAACAGCACCGTGTTCGGCGTGAGGTGGTGTGGCTGGAGGCCATAGAAGTTGAGGAAGGCAGGCCAAAGCCGCGCATACAGTGCGACCGGAAGATGACGCGCTCACCTTCCTCCGGCGCCGGCGAGATCTCCCTTTCGGGCGCCAAGAGGACCCTCACGTAGTCCCGGCCGGGCAACCACCGCATCCGGCGAAGGAAGTCGATATGGTATTCATGAACGAGGGACCCGTCCCACGCACCGGCGCGCGCCATGAGTGCGTGGAGTTTATGGAGGGGAGGAGCGGAGTTGAGAAAGCAAGTCCGCCGTGGTGCGGCAATGCAGCAGGATGGTCGGAGTCCGCGACGTCAAGCTGCAGCACAAGAGGGAAGAAGCAGAGGAAGAGAATAGCGGCGGAGGAAGTGGGCGCGAGTACGCCTGCCATTCCCCTCCTCCCCCTATTTATAGACCCAGGCGGCGAAGCCAAGGGGGCAAGTCGTGGGGTCGTGGGATTAAGTGCGCCCACACCCCCCATGACCCCACGATTACCATGCCATAATGGCGCTCATTTAACCACGCCCAGAATGCCAACCGCCCGCCTCGTCCACACCAGATCCGCGCGTGGGCCGAGGCATGGTGGTGGCGGGCCCCAGCCTGCGGCGACGTCCCGTCACGCGCATGGGCTGGTAGGCTGGCCCAGCCGACTGAGGCCGCGTGGCGCGCAGGCAGCGAGCGGCAGACTCGACGCCTGGCGAGCACGCCACCTGGCTCCGCTTTCATGTTTCAAAACCCTCCAGGCGGCGAACTTGCTCGTAGCCGGCTCCTAGCTGTCGGCACTGCCGAGTAAGAAGCTACCGGGGCCTCTTGCTTTTTCAGCCGCGACACCCCACCAGCTTCGGGGACTATTGTCGGAGTAAATAGCCACGGGTAGCCTCATCTGCACCCCATGGCAATTCAAGACATCAGGGCCGGCTTCGCCCCTCAAGCCTCCAAGACGAAAAGCCGCCTTGTTATGGCCGGCTGGTCCATGCGGCCAACTGCAAGAAGGAGGCAAGGCCCAGAAAGCGGTCCCAGGGTCGGCCGACTCCTAGCAGGCGGCAACCAGAGTGGCCGGCTCCTAGCAGTCGGCCCATCCCGGCGCCCTCAAAGTTTGCACCCACATAACGGCGACGAGACGGGGCGTGGCTACAGTGCCGCATGCCACCCCCGAATCCTGGAGCGAGTGTGGCCACAGTGCAACGTACCGACCAGCCATCCCCCGCACGGTGCAGCACTGTTGCCACATTGACCATGACATCACCCATGGCAAAGCAGCCATGCCCCCATGACGGGTTGTCGGTATGGCCCACGGGCAACGGGCCCTACCCGGGAGAGAGATACCCGAAGGCGGCTTGCCCGGATCAGTCGGCACAGGGGGAGGCCGACTCCTAACAATCGGCCCTCCCCTTCCCAAGAAGTTTGTGCATCATTAACCCGATAAGATGGGGTGTGTCAATAGTGAACGCCCACTAGACGGCGGCACTGTAGCCACGCTCTCCTCGACCAAGCCATCGTTAGTAGAGGCAAGGCTACAGTAACGAGCTGCCGACAGGGTCCACAGGCGGTGGGCCTGACCTGTCGGCCGAGAGCCCGGCAGCCGGCGGGACCCATGAGGCGGCGGGCCCCAACAGCCAGCGGAGAAGCCGGCGACAACAGACACTAACGGCCTGGGCCTACGCCCAACCGGATTACCGTTGTACCCTTGGGTGTAGGGCTATATAAACCCCCCAGAGCACCCATGCAAAGGTTCGGCTCTTAGACCACACACACCACATAGAGAGAGGATTAATGCTAGCCTTGCTCTTCTTCCTCCTCTAGCCGAACAGCTCAAGGAGCCTCTTGTAGCTACTTGTCGATCTAGTGATCATGCGGAGACCCCGCAAAGCAGGACTAGGGGTGTTATCTCCTAGGAGAGCCTCAAATCTGGATAAGATCCGCCGGCGGGCATGTCTTCCCTCATCCCGTTTTCAGGCACTGGCGATGTCTTACTAGCTTCCATAATAATTAGTCATCCTTTAGCATATGTCGCACCAACCACCCGACGACCCACCTCTAGAGACACATCTTCTTTTGCTAGAGAGTGGGCTTCGAAATTATTTTCTCCAAACTCAAATCGGAAATCTATGAAAGCGAAATTACTAGTACTAAGTTTAATAATATTCAGGACATGTGTGTATGAAGGCGAAGCTCCCTTATGTTTGTGACGACCTCGAGGCAGCCAAGGCAACAACCAAATTTCGAATGTCAAATCTCATGCGAGAGCAATGGCCTCGCAGCAATCATGCGCCTCCAAAATAGTTGGATCGACTAGTCCATCAAAAACTGCAGCTGATAAACCCAAATAGTTACCAAAAATAAAAAAAAAATAGTAGAAAAACCTATTCAAGGAAGGTTCGTCCGAAAACCGATGGAAGTAAGGCTCGTAAAAGCCCGTGTGCCGGACTAGTGCTTCTGTCCAACTATTTTGATAACAAACGACGAGGTACCTCACTATCCAACGACCTGTGCGCGAAATAGGATCTGCCGCTCGTAATTACCTCAGTCTCTTTGTAGGACTCGTGGTCGTCTGGTCATAGTCGGGCTTTTCTGATTCTGCTTTTTTTAGGGGGTACTTAGAACTCATCTAAATGAGATATAATTTGGTCTCATTCACTTTGAAAACAAAAACAGATATAACCCACGTCAGCACACACATATCTTATAGCATCACATCTAATGGCTATAAAAGGTGAATGAGACCAAATTATATCTCATCTAGATGAGTTCTAGCAAAACTGTTCTTTTAGGCCTTCGTATTTTTACAACTTTTTTTACGAAATCACTAATTAAGGAGTATTCCTTGCGGAGATCACTTCAACTCCTCGAGGTTGCTACAAGTGGCGCGCTGCATATGCGCCACTTGTCGTAATCTGGAAGTTTTCCCTTTTTTCGTAGATCCATTTATTTAAAATGTTTTATCTCTTAAACCGTGTGTCCAAATCTCGAACTACTTTCGCCATTGGATTTCTTGCGTCGAGATCTTCAAAACTAGATCCCATGTTGATAGGTTTTGATGAACTTTTTTTTCACGAAAAAACCGGACGAAAAAACCCGACGAAAAAACTGAACCCGGAGCACGGGTTTTTTTCCCTTTCCGAAAGAAGCACGCCTGTGGCTCTGACGAAATCACAACCGTGCCTCTGGCGGAAACAAAACCGTGCCTCTCACAAAAAAACAGAAAATGCTTTTTTTTTCTTTTTCGAAAGAGGCACGCCCGTGCCTCTCGCGAAAGCACAACCGTGCCTCTGTCGGAAGCAAAACCGTGCCTCTCTCAAAAGAAAAGAAAAAACAGAAAACACGTTTTTCTTTTTCGAAAGAGGCACGCCCGTACCTCTCGCGAAAGCACAACCATGCCTCTGGCAGAAGCAAAATCGTGCCTCTCGCGAAAGAAAAAAAACAGAAAACACGTTTTTTTTCCTTTCCGAAAGAGGCACGCCCGTGCCTCTCGCGAACGCACAACCGTGCCTCTCGCGAAAGCACAACCGTGCCTCTCGCGGAAGCAAAACCGTGCCTCTCGCGAAAGAAAAAAAAACAGAAAACACGTTTTTTTTCGTTTCCAAGAGGCACGGCCGTGCCTCTCGCGAAAGCACAACCGTGCCTCTCGCGAAAGTACAACCGTGCCTCTCGCGAAAACAAAATCATGACTCTCGCGAAAAAAATGCATTTTTTTTGCGCAAAAAAAATTTTCAAAAAATTTTTTTGGTCGAAAAGCTAGGGAAGACCGGTAAAAAACCAAAACGTCAAAAAAACCCGAAAAAAACCTTTTAAAAAGCCGAAAACGCGTGCGTAAAAATAAAAAAACAAAATCCGGAGGAAGCGTCCAGAGCGCGACACGTGGCGAATGACTGTGAGCGCGCCAAGTGGCGCTGATCGTTGCAAGGCTCCCGAAGGAGCGCTCGTTAATTAGTTGCTCCCCTTTTTTTAGGCCTTCTTGTGTGCTGATGGAACTAGCGCATGGAAAATCCTATTTGCTGCATCGGGCGGCAAATAGGTTATAAACCGGTACCACCTCTTGCGCGTCACTGCGCCAGCCCAAGCAGTTATTTCTCTCTTTTCTCCAGTTTATTTATTTCTTTTTCGTGTTTCTATTTAAATCGTTTTACCAGTTTTTTTTCACCGACTCAAATTCATGAATGAACATTTTGGAATCCACTGACATATTTACAACTGTTTCGAGTATGCTGATATTTTTAAAATTCGTGAATAATGTTGGAATTTGTGAAAACATTAATCTAAACATTTTGAATTCACGAACATGTTATGAAATTGAAAATTTATTTTTAAATCAAAATTTTCTTTATATATTCTTTAGCTTTTTCAATTTTGGCATAAATAAATTTCATAAAAAACAATTCACGAACATTTTTTAGAAAATGATTTTCTTAATTCTTGGATTTTTAATATTTTAAATTCCTGGTCATTTTTTTTAGTGCACGAATATTTTTGAATTTGTGAACATTTTCTGTATTCGCAAACATTTTTTTAGATCACAGACATTTCTTGAGTGCCAGAACATCTTTTTTTGAATTCGTGAACATTTGTCGAATGCATGAACATTTTTTAATTCACAAACAACTTTCTGAATTTACAAACATTCAAATACAATATGAACAGCTCGTACTCCGAATAACATCCCCTTCCCCGTTCCAGTGTAGCCCATTTACTTTGGTTTTAGCCCAGCCAAGTAGCGCCTTCCCAGTTCCCGTATAGCTCTTTTACTTTGGTTTTTTTGCCTCAATTTTTTTTTTTACTTTGGTTTTAGCTCAGCCAAGTGGCCCCTTCCTTCGTCGTTTGTTATTGAATTTGTTTAGTTCTTTCACTTTGTTTGATATTTTAAATATGATAGTTGAGAATAATAAGTGTGAAGCTGAGTTGGTGATGGAGTTGTATGTTATTGCATTTTTCTAGACTTTGCAATATGCGTTTACCTTTGTACTAAAATGAGTGATGTTGGTCCTTTTTTGTATAGATGTCTGAACCCATGATCATCACTTGGAGATGGAGGAAGTTGGCACTCATAGGACCACTCTCAGTGCTTGCAGTTATGAAGAGAAAGCGCAACCAAACACCGTCAAAATTAATTCAGAGTAAAAGGGAATGCGACGTTCTTCGACACTGCATGATATCATCTAGATTGGAAGTGAATTAGCAGCTAAGTCCTCCTTTGATAAAACTATTGATATCATATTTATTTTATCTTATTGGCAATCGGCAATTTCAAGCTAATACAAATGTAAGCATGTTTCATAGCGCCAAAGCGACACATTATTACAATAGTATGATAATTGGCCCTAGACCGATTTTTTTATCAACTAGACCTGCCCCCTCCCCCATGTTCAAATCCTGACTCCGCCCCTGCACAGGCCGGCCAACTCAGCTCGTATTGCCTCAGATAATCGCTCCAGTTCAACTCCTGCGCCAGAAGCGCCAGGTGCGAAGATAGACCATCAAAGAACTGCACAACAGAGCAAAAAAGAGAAATGCAAGGATCGCAAAGAACAAAGGCTCGACCATCAGATCATAAAATGGAGCACCTGCACCTAACTACCATGTCTTTCACCATCAACCTCCAAGCGGGGTAAAAAACTAAGAGTGAAAAAAGTGAAATGTCAAATTCTATAGTGGTCAAAAGCTAGAGTGGCAAAAACAAAGTTTTTCCCAGAGTATTGGGCCGTTGAAGTTGCTCTAACACAGGATGCATCTTTCCTGCAAATCGGAAAAAGAAAGTACTCAGGGCAACTCCATGGACGACCCCAAGCAGACGTCTGTTTTGTCCAAAATTTGTCCGTTTGGGGGTGGCAATGGGGTCGTGTCTGCCTGGATTTGGGTTTGCGTCGACCGGGCACCCAATGCGCGGCCCCATCTTCGGCCCCATCTCGTCCACTAGAGGCAAGTACAACAAAATGAAGCATAGCAAAAATAGTTTAAATCAAACATATGTTCAAAGTAGTCTTTTATTACAATCCAATTAAAGTTTTAAAATATCAAATAGTCTTACAAAACCACTCAAAGTTTGTGCACACGAAAAGAGATTAAACCGGTAGATCTATTGATTGCCAATGTGATCCCACATGTGCTCAACCAAGTCATCTCACAGCTGCGTATGAGTGTTCCGATCACGTAACTCACGATGAAATTGGACAAACTGTTCAAAGGTTGCATGAGGTGGGTGCTCAGGCTCAACATTCTCACCCTGGAAATCAAAACCTTGGTCATACATACTGCCATTATGCTCATCTTCAACGATCATGTTGTGCATGATCACACAAGAAGTCATCACCTCCCAAAGCTTCTGAGTGATCCATGTCAATGTAGGATTTCGGACAATACCCCATCAAGACTGAAGCACACTAAATGCACGCTTCACATCTTTTCTAGCACTCTCCTATTTTAGGCAAACCTCTGCCTCTTCTCTTCTTGCGGATTGGGTATGGTCTTCACAAGAGTGGACCACTGGGGATAGATACCATTTGCTAGATAATATCGCTTGTTGTAATGGTGGCCACTGATCTCAAAGTTAACATCCGGGTAATGGCCTTCTACAAGCCTTGCAAACACTGGAGAATGCTGAAGAACACTATTGAGAACCAGCCATGCTGAAGAAAGAATGCCGTATCCACAGATATTGTGAAGCCATAGCTTCAAGTATGACAGTGGCACCTTTCACATGTCCCTTTTACTGCTCCTGCCAAGCAAATGGATAGTTCTTCCACTTCCAATGCATACAATCGATACTACCAAGCATGCCCGGAAAGCACCTCTTGGCATTAATCATCAACAACCTCTTTGTATCAGTGACATTTGGTTCTCTCAGGTATTTAGGACCAAACACTGCCACCACGGCCTTACAGAAACTATACATTGACAAGAGGCATGTGGACTCACTCATATGCACATACTCATCCACAAGATCACTGAGAATTCCATATGCAAGCATGCAAATAGTGTAAGTGCATGTAGTGCCCCTTAGTGATTTTGGTGTATTGAAGACTTATAGGTTAAGGAACTAATGTGTTTGTGAGTGTACACATGTCTACTAATTCTATGAGGAGTTTTATATTTCCAAAGAAAGTCGACCCCTAAAATGAATGTCTTCAGCTAAAGACTTTGGTTTTCTTGAGGACTTTGAAAATGAAGAAATTGGTGTGACCTTAAGATATTGATATTGATGCGAGGATTATGAAGCGTGAAGCCTTTTGTTTTTGTAGTTTGATTTTCCTTTCTTGAGTCATAGGGAACACCATATTGTTAAAGGGGGTCAAGGTAATACTACGAAAAATTTCCAAGTGATACTCATCTCAAAGCTTACACATTCCCAATCCTTCGAGTGAAGCCTTTGGAAATCTCATACAGTTTAGTCAATTTTTTTAGTGACAGAGACGAAGATCTTCTGGTCTCTAAGGAATTTGTTCTGACTGAGGAGTTAGAAATTTGCCAATGTGGATTGCCTACAAGTGAGGAACATGATAGCCCTGAGGAATTTGAGAGCTCAAATCTCCGACTGTTATTGTGCTATGCACCAACTGTCCCAAATATCTTATCCACCTAACGGTCATATCATTAGGGGCATCTATATCTTATCATGTCGGGCTGGTCCCTGGCTATAAATAGTCGCCCCCCTCAACCACTAGCTGGTTGGCTGCTCCGAGAGAAACTGACACTTGTCATTTAGAGCATCCCATCCTCCGAGGACTTTGAGAGAAAATCATCGGTGAGGAAAAAACCCAAAACCCCAACACCTACAACCCAAAGTGATTGAGCATCACTGTAGAGATTGTTCCTTCGTGGAACCGATGCTTGTTACCTTTGAAGACTATGCATCTTCCAGACGGTTATGCGTCAAGGTCTAGAGCATCCAAGAGTAATTGTGGATCATCGAGTGACCAAGTTTGTGAAGGTTTGGAAGTCACCTGAAGACTTACCATGAGTGATTGGGCGAGGTCTGTGTGACCTTAGCTCAAGGAGAATACAGTAAGGACTGTGTGTCCTTTCATCCTTTGGTATAAATACCAAGCTTCTCCAACCAGACGTACAACTGTCACAACAGTTGGAACTGGTCTACCAAATCACGGTCTTCACCAAACTACTGGTTCTGTTTTCTCAACTCTTTCGTTTCCTCGCTCATTTGTTGATGAAATTGATCGTTACTATTTGAATACTTTGATTGAAGACTTTCTCAAATTTCCTCAATTCTATTTCTTCAGTCATCTTATCTTCTGCCTGCTTATCCTGTTTACACGCTGCCTGTGCTCTGTGTACGCTTCATTTCATCATGATGACTATGCTACTGCTTTGTTATGCATGCACCTGAGTACTTTATCCGCTGCTTGTATTTCGTCATTTAGAAAATTCCTCAAGTAGAAATTCCTTAGTGACGAATTTGTAAAAATCGCCTATTCACCCCCTCTAGTCGATATAACGCACTTCCAAAATAGCCGCAGTGCATTTCTGATAAGAAGAAAAGCCAAGCTTGCCAAGGGAGTCCTCTTTGCATTCAAAGTATGCTTCATATGCAACCACTCCTTCCCGAATACGATTGAACACATGCCTCCTCATTCGGAAGCAGCGAGGAAATTGATGCGGTTTGTAGAGTGCGGTGCTCTCAAAGTAATCGGAATAGAGGAGGTGGTGCCGTTTCTCCCTATTGCGGATCAAGGCCGGGGCATGCCCGGGGTTTGATCCCCTGAACCGAGGCCGCATCCTACTAATGTGGCCATGGACGACCAATGCTGCCATCATTATGTCCTCATCGTCTGAGGACGAATTATCCGATGAACAAATGAAGTTGTGAAAGAAGTACTCATCTCCACTATCCATGGTACCTTGCAGGAAAACTGTCGAACACCTCGCAGGCGTGGTGGAGACATGACCGAAAAGGGCACGTCGAGGCCGTTGGTTCGCAACAAGGTGGACGACCGCGGGCGGATGCCGGAGTGACGACTTGGGAGGAAGAAAAGGGGTTGCTCCACCGACGGGCAAAGCTGGGTGGTGGGCATGGCGGCGGTGATGACGAGGGGCCGAGGGCGGAGCAATGAAAGGGAGGGAGAAATGGGGTTGTGTCTCCGACGGGCGGGCCAAGGGAGGACAAGGGTGCGCATCCCGTTCGTCCGCATGTCCCGCCCATCTGCGCATTGTCTGTTTGGCCGCAAACGCGGCCCACGTTTGGGCCAGAAATGGGTCGAAAGCAGACCGAAAATGGACATTTGTCCGTTTTCTCCAGCGCGTTGGCCCCCGGTTTGTGTCCGTTTGCCCCCAAACGGACGCGAGCAGACGATTTGGGGTCATTTGTCAGAGTTGCCCTCAGGCCAAATCCAACGCACGACCCGATCATGTCCGCCTGCGTTCCTTTGGGCCAAAACGGATAGATGACTCGACCCGACGCGCGGCCGCATCTTCAAATTTTGTTCGTTTGGCGTCCGACCCGTTCCATTTCCAGCGCAAACATGCGCCCAGTTTGTGTCCACACGGACGTCGAACAGACGGGCACGCGCATGCTCGACGTCCGCCTTGGGGACGTGTGGTGGCCTTCCACCAACCTCCACCCCCATATTCAATGCACAAGAACAGCGGGCGCCGATAGTCAGTCACAAGCGAGGGGCGTCATCCTTCTTTAAATTGGGAAGTCGTGAACCGGCTAGTCCACAACTTTCATTTCCTGGTCGGCCTGCCTCCTGAAGCCACGATAGGTCCAGCAAACCCTAGCCAGCGCTGCCGCACCCCCACTCGCCCACCTCCCTGCCAGCGCCATTGGATGGCATTGGATCAGCAAGGGGAAGCACGACCACGAGGACGGCTCCTCCTCTGGTCGACGCCGCTCCAACAGATCGGTGCCGCCCGCACCACCTTCTCCTCCCTCACCACCTGCTCCGCTCGCCTTTCAGATCGCACCGCCGGTGGCCGGCTAGCGCAACAGGCCGTACGTCCATGTCCACGTCTGTCGCCGGTACTGGGAGACGTCAATGCCGCTCCTGTGGGGAGATTTCCATTTGCCAAACAACTGACATCTCTCCGTGGACCGCGTGCCAATCCCAGTAGTGTCGGTGAGCGGTCGTGCCCGCCGCGAAGAGATCCTCCGTCGCCGCGCCCGCCTGCCACCGAATCTCCTCTGGGACGCTAGGTACGCCATTGACTCGCCGCTGTGAGACGTGGTTCCGCGACGAGCACAACCTGCGGGGCGGTCCTTCTTTGTTGGTCGTCCTTCGAGCCCGCCCCAAGCGTGTGGCCATAGGCGTGTGTACGGCATCTCGCCGTCGCCATCGCCGTCTCCGTCCCTCCACGGCCACCACCCATGACCGAGGAGGAGGAGGAGGTCCAACTCATGCGGCGTGTCATGGAGGACTCCATGAACACGCACGACGAGCGGCTATGGGACGACCTAGAGACCGCCGTGGCCCTCTCGGCGGCCGGTGATGTGGCCATCCCGGAGCTAGACGTCGTCGTCAAGGAGGAGGCCGTGAAGGAGGAGGTGCAGGAGGAGCAGCCCCTTGCTGCATGGAGCCGCCTCGTGGGCCAGCGGTGGAGCTGGTCGTGCACGGCAGGGGAAATGGCCGACTCGATGGGAGTCGGCACATGCTCAGCCACGCCACCACGGTCGCCGGAGCAGGAGCCATGGGAGGAGGTGGTGCAGGCGCCGTCGGCGCCTCCGGTCTGGCAGGGGCCGCCAGCCCACCTTTGGCAGCCACCTCCCTACATCGACCTCAGCGGCGACGACGATGCGTAGAAGAGCGGCTTCTGGAGATGATGGTGGCCTCATTGGCGACGACAACGACGACCATTTTTATCAAGTTTTTTTTATGTTTTTATTAAGTTTTAGTTTAATTATGAAAGATGGTGAACTTGGTACTGCGGCCGTCTGGCCTTTTAATGTTTATATTTACTAGTACAAATGCCCGTGCGTTGCACCGGGCAAAAAAAGGCACAACCATCTTCATGTGCCATTGTGCATCAGTTTTTATATCAAAATTTAATAAACATCCATAATAAGGTTAAACGTCAAAATTCCTTATTTTAAATAAAAGTTAACATTTTCATAAAAATTGGAACACCTTTTAAGAGTAGTTAACGTTGTTATGAGAATTGGAACATTTCTCTAGAAAAGAACAAATTTTACCAAAAAGGAACATTTTTTGAACAGGTGTTTTTGATGAAAAGAATGTTTTGTTTTTGGCTGTACATTTCTAGATGGACTTTGTTTTGTGAACATTTTGAAGTTTTTTTTGGTGTGTTGAAATTTTTTACACATATTTTTTATAGCTGTTTTGTTAGGCAATTTTTAAAGATGGTTGTTTAATTGGGAAGAGTTTATTCTTTTTTAACTATCTAGGCTTGGCCCAGACAAAGCACTTGACTTAACTTTTAATAAAATAAGGACGAGCGAACTCATCTTGCTTATGGTTCCCCATTCTCAAGTGTCCAATAAGATGATCTTTGGACGACAGTGAGATCGAGCCATCCATGCATAGAATTAAACTACAATATATTTGTTACGATATTTGAATCAAGTGCTTTTGTTCAAATTCAAGAAAAGGCCAGAACTGCAATATATTTGTTTGGTGATGATTCCCTTGTTCAAAGTTCATGAAATTTATAAATGGAGGTCATATGTTATTTACAAGATCTGTAGACATTCCATGAGCATTGGAATCTTATATCACCTACTTATAGTTCAAACCCAAAGTTGGGGCAGATTTGAATTCGAATTTGAAAAAGGGCAGTCAAATACTCTCCGAAAACTTTTAGATTTAGATTATATAAGTAGTAACATCTGTCAAATTTTCCAATATATTTTGTATTTTTTAGCACCGAGATATTTAGATTATGCTAATCCTGAGAAGCCTATGAAGGAGTAGAGGAGGAAGAGATATTCTAGGTAATTTTGTTTATTTTTATTTTCTTTCAACCTCTCCTTTGCCACTGACCAGTGGGTCTCCTAGGTCAGTCCAGCAATGACATCTCGAAGGGACACGCGCCGCCTCCTGCCCGGTTGTCCCTTCATCTTTTTCCTCCTCCACTCCATTACCTCACTCCTCACTCCTTTTCTCCCTCCCTGGATCCCCTTTCTGGTCAAGCTCGCCAGGGATGCCGCCGCTCGCCGTTGCAACGCCAGCTGCAGGGGCCGGCAGGATCCGCTAGCCGTCGGTCCGGATCGACGTCCACGCCTCCGGCTCCGACATGCATGTCCGCTAGACGCCGCCATGAATCACCTCGTTTCTCCGGTGCGTTCATGCCCTTGTGTATTTCCCTAGATTAATTGTTGCTCCTGCTGTTCCTTTAATGGTGATTCCGGGCGCCGGCATGCAGGAACCTCTTGAACCAAGGCCACCTTTCTTGGTTCTGTCGGCCGCCGTTGCGACCCCGCGGCGGCCATCGTCCTCCCCGAGCAGCTAAAGTGACCATGAAGGGGTCCACGTCTGGGCCACAGACTCGAAGCCACGGGTCCCTCCTACAGCTTCCTCGACCGCACACTACCATTGACGCTGTCTGGAACACGCTGTTGTCGGTCCTCTCGCCTCCCTGATCTGTCCGACTCGGCCGCAACGAACGGCAAGGTGAGGAGTCGCCTCTACCCGCTTCTGTCTGCTTGCTGCTGTTGTTCGTTGCTGGCTTGCTTTGCTGCTTGCTGTTGTTTTCGTTGCTGGCTGCTTGCTTTGCCGCTTGCTGCTGGTGGTTGCTTTGCTTGCCACTGCTGCTTGCCTTTGTTGCTTGCTGCTCTCGGCGCCCACGCTGCGTTGTGCCGCTGATGACTCTCCTGCTCGTCGTCTCATCTCCCCGGTCTTCTCACCCGTATCCTGCCGCAGGCCACCTCCTTCCATATGACGCATGAGGTGTTGCAAGTAAGGATACAAAGCAGTCTACCACCGGTGAGCTTCCATGATATGGTGGGTTCTCGATTGATTACTGTGTGGTTTGTAATTTCTTTGATTTTTGTGGTGTTCCTTCAGAATGTATATAATATGTGTTCCTGAATTCGGTTGATGTTGAATGGGTCTGGATGAAGGAATTGGGGAATTACGTGCTGACGATTCCTACATTAGCTTCCATGCATTTTTATTAAGAGTTCGGGATCTGGATGTTTATTTGTACTAAAACTAAAGGGTGCACTTTATTTGAAATCTTACGTGCTGACAATTTCAGGCTACATGAGCTTGTATGCATCAGTTTGAATATGAATAACAACAACCGAATTAAAACTGAAGGGTACATCCAGGTCCATTTAGTACACTTCATTTGATGTTGAATGCATCCGAAGTGTACCATTCAGGCTACATGAGGTTCTATGCATCAGATTAAAACCTGAATTTCTCATGCAATGCCAATTCGGTAGATGTTGAATGTATTTGGATGAATGAAGTGTGCTAACATGTGTACCCTTTTCACATCAAAACTGGAGCATAGAAATTTTATGTTATTTGAAATTGGGTAAACTCCTGCTCAGTGGATCATTGACTAATCCGGTTCAGTTTGACGGTCAGATTGATACCGCTATTAAGAACACACAGTGTTATAGTTTGCGCGGAATTCTATCCACTGGTGCCAAAATTCAGAATCCTATGGTTCTCTAGATATTGAAAATTATATCTATAGGTAGCTCCTAATCATCATTGTGTCATGTGACCGTTTTTTTTTTACTTTTGTACCTGATACTTTTATCATCATCTCGAACCCTCGGTTGTATATATACCATAAATTATTTTTGAACAGTTGTATACCTTGTACCGCCGACTAATATATTCTACTTCTTTCTCAAGATTAAACACCTTTTAGAAATAGCAATCTGATGTGGATATCTTCAGGAATCAAGAAGCGAATGAGATAAGGCAAGTGGACTTCTCATTTGGTCACTTGATATGGCAACTGCATCAAAGTAACGATTAATTTTGCGTTGGCATGGTAGTGTCGTCGGGATTTAATGCCTAAATGTGTTTGTGTAAGAACACAAGAATGCATTTCACTTCATCATTCTGATGGTAAAAGAAAATATGCGGAACTGTTTATGGTGCGTCTGCATGGCTTGTTCTTTCTTGCGAAAAGAATGTTGTTTTTTATTTTGCTTGCGTGTGTAAATCTACTTTGCAGGCCGTCTAGATAATGCTTCCCGTGGGTATATGTTGTGTAAATCCAACATTGTTGTTCTTTGTCCCTTCTTATATTACTCTAGATTAGAATATATCTCTCAGGATTCCTTCCTTATTTCGTTGCCTCGCTTTCCAGTTAATTAGCCTCTCTTTCCTTCCTTGTTTCTCTGTAATGATTTCCGAGACGGCTTCCTGACACCTAGGAAACTAAAAAACGTATATAAATTGAGTAGTTTGGATGTAAAAAAAAAGCGATGTGGGACTATTTATTATTTGAATCAGTTTGCATTTTTACAAATAACCCATGCTAGCTTGGTTGGCCGTGCTGTTTTTTGCTGGCCGTTAGGTTCACAGTTTGAGTCTTGTCACCAGCAAGTATTTTTGCCTCAAATTGGATAGGTGAGCTGGATTAATTGGGCCAATTTGTGTGCGCGCGTAAGCCCACCTGGGGCGCCAGAAAGGCCCAGCCAGAGGCCTAGGAAGGAGGAGGGGACGTACCAGGAACGGATCGAGCGGAAAGCGAGGGTCAACCTACGATAAGCTACGTGCAAAAGAAACTACGGTAAAAAAAAGGTGACGATGTACGACCAGAAGCACTCCGTGCTTTATTAGTAGGTTAGATTAGATTAGATGAGTTCGTATTATTTGCGAATCTGTTTGGCCTTATTTTGGCATAAATGCAAGTTCAAAACACACGGACCATTTGGGATGCGGCCGACCCGTTAGGCGTACCGACTCCCGCACGACAGCAAGCGAACGGACGTGTCCATTTTTCTTACTCCAAACGGAAACGGACCGATCGATCCGTTTAGGGTCGCGCGTTGGAGTTGGGCTCACTAAAGTCTTCCAACACGACAGTTGCGTCGCATGCGTAGGGACTCCGGGGTCAGGACCAACTGGCCCCGCGGCCCGCGCATCGCGCAGCGGGCTCTGGTCGGTGGCTGCCTACTTTTTTTGCTCCGTCTTTACACGCAGCCGTCCTGTCGTACCATATGTAGCCTGCTACTACCACTGTGCTTCCATATGCTCGGCACCACATTTTGGGGAAGTACTATGTGCCACTTCTGCACTACTACCGTTATTGTACGCCTTCATATGCTCCGCTGCATGTGCCACTTCTGCGCTTCGGAATTGTAGTAGTACTACTTTGAAGAGCGCACAGATATAGTACTATACGGGTCGGGCTCTCGTGCTGGGTTCCCTGCACGTACTATCCTGCAGGGCCAATCAACAGCTGACAGCTGTTCTGGTGGACCCCACGACTAACTAAACAACCTTTACTTCTTATTAACTCCTGAATATATTTAAGAAAAAACTCCTGAATATATTTCTCTTGCCTTATCCCCATGCTCCGTTCGAGAGATTCTGATGCGGTGAGGTCCGTCGCCTCGGACCATGGCCGGCGGCAAGATGGAGCTGTCGAGGCTAGCGTCAGCCAGCTCCGGCGGGCTGCACCGCCTAGGGCTGCGGCCTTAGCCGGCGACCGGTGCCATGACGGGAGCCTTCGCGGGTCGCGCGCAGCTACAGCCACCCGTCTCCGCCTGGATTATTCATTTGCGTCATGGACCTTTGTCCTGAAGTTTGAAGTACACGAGCTATCCAGACTGATCTATCCATTCTTCCCTATTTTTCAATCAAAACGAGTGGCAGCGAAAAACCAATGCCCCGGCCGGCGCAGCGCACGGAGGCGGGCAGCGCTATCCGCGACTGCTTCCATCTTGCCGCCAGCCACGGTCCCAGGCGACGAACCTCACCGCGACGGAATCCTATCGCGCATACCATGGGGATAAGGAAAGGCAAAATGTATTCAGGAGTTAATTAGAAGAACAAGGTTGTTTAGTTAGTCGTGGGGTCCACCAGAACAGCTGTCAGCTGTTGATTGGCCCTGCAGGATAGTACGTGCAGGGAGCCCAGCACGAGAGCCCGACCCGTACTATACGGTCTTGCACAAATTCCGGTCCCACACATATTCCACACTCACCCATCACGGAGAAAGTTTGCAGACGGTAATGGACCCTGGGTCCCTGGCTAACGAAGGTCATTAGTATTTTAACCGTGCTAATGATTAGATTTTTCTGTCAAGATAAGTAGAGGGTGTGCTTTAATCTCACCCAGGGTGTGCTTTAATCTCACCCATTGAACTAAATCGAACATTTGTAAACTTTGTAAATGGAAGTGTCCCGAAAGAACGCTTTTGTTATGCTGGTTTATTTTGGATCGGCATTTGGCCTTGCTTAGAGCATCTCTAGCAAACCCTTTAAACCACGAAACTGAAAGCGCGATTTTTAATTCGCGAAAAACGCGTTTCAAGGGTCGGTTTAAGCTGTGTCCAAACAAACCCCTTAAACATATACTGTAAAACCGAATGTTCGCTTATATTTCTTCCCACGTCTTTTTCTTCTCTCGCCCGTGTCCACGGTCATCTAACTCGCTCCAATGAAACTGACGGACAACGCGCAAAACGGCCAAATACGAAGCCGTCAACGTCAACGACGACTCGCATGAAGCTAGCTAGCTTGAATCAATCCAAACGACCAAATATGGAGCCGCCGTCGCCGTAGCTAGATGAATCAATCCACGAGACAGAGCTAGGTAGCTAGCTAGGTAGCTAGAAATAGAATCGAGCGGACGCAGCGGCCGGATTGATTCGAGCGGACGCAGCGGCCGGGGCGGGCGACTGGCGATGGCTGGGGCCGGCGGCCGGCGTCCGGGGACGGGCAGGGCAGCGCAGTGCGGACGGCGGATGCGGATGGCGGGCACGGATGTTTCAGTGGTAGTTGGACTCCCGCCAACCAGTGACGGAGGCAGGAATGCATATAATTGGACGTTGGGGAGGGCCGGCTGCAGGTAACAGTAAGAAGATGCCACTGTTCATATGCATATTACCAAGGAAATTAGGATGTTGGGGAGGGCCCGGGCCCTGGCTGGCCCCCCTGTGCCTCCGCCACTGCCGCCAACTGCTTTTTCTCGATACATGGCACCGTAGAAGCGGACATAAACGATGTGTTTTTGCGGATTGGAAGGAGTTTCTTACTGCGCCCCTTAGAAAAATTATAGGTTGAAGTCGTTTACGGGTTCTATTCGGGCCGCTTTTTTCGTTTAAAACTGTAAACTGACGGTTATTTTACAATTTCGTGCGTTTTAAGGGGTCTGCTAGAGATGCTCTTAGCATTGTTTTTGATAATAAATAATATGTGGTCGTGTGCATCACCGATGTAGAGGTACCTCCTTTTCAGAAAGATCTGGTTTGCTCCGATAGGAAATCCTCATTGTGATAGCAAGATGTATTTTCATGGATAAATTTTGAAATTAGTGATTAGTTATTTAGTTGACTATCGAGAAGGGAGAGAGACACTGATAAAAGTATTACAATTGACTGATAAATGTAAGTTATATTTTATAAAGAAATTATAAACGTAGGTTATATTTTATAAAGAAATTATATGATCGAATTCAATTTTTGTGACATATAATACTTATATGTTAACTAAAATATAATCAAAGTTAAATCACGTAAAACGAGAGCGCCATGTAAAAGGATGATGGTCTATGTCGGCCAACCGGCGGAAGCGCCATCCCGGCCGCACACGCGCCCTCCTAATCGCGCAATGATTCATGCTCGACCACTATGCGCAGGTGCCACGTGGCTACGGGGCCCACTCATTGAAATGTCGAGTTCCTTTTCTCTTCTGTGGGAGAAAATCTCCTCCACCCGTTTCCTCCATCTCTCCTTTCTTTGCCTCTCATCTCCTCCTTGTTCCGAGGGGATGGAAGCCCATGTCAGCCGACCGTCGACACGTGGGACGCTACTACGATGCAAGGTTGTTCCCGCCTTCCTCTTTACCCTGCTCATGCGTATAGATTGGAGAGGGAGGAGGTGGGGGTCAGGGCTGGCTGCGAGTCACCAGTGAGGCCAACTCCACCGCACGACCCCATCCTGTCTGGCCCGGTCCGTTTGGGATAAAACGGACAAACCGGGCCGCCCAGCGCGCGGGAGCAAACGTACTTTTGTCCGTTTTTGTCCGCTTTCGACCCATCCGCGGCCAAAGTTTGCGCCAGTTTTGGGGTGAAATGGACAGCGCGCGGATGGGCGGGACGCGCGCGCTTGTACGCCCCTGGCCCGCCTGTCGGTGACACAAACCAAAACCTTCCCGCGGCCCCTTTGGCGCCATTCACCCCCCCAAACCCTCCCACGTCCCGCCCATCCCACTCCCTCCCCGTCCATGGCCGACGCCCAGCCGAACTCTGGCAGCCTGGCCGTCGGCCCGCCCGGAATGGCCAAGAAGAAGAAGAAGGGAAAGGCGCCAAGGAAGCCGCGGTTGGAGTGCACGTCGGAGGAGATCGCCACGTCGGACGCGGAATCGGCGAAGAGGAGGGACCGGAGGGTGGTCGCCAAGAACAACATCGCCGCGACCAAGAGAGCGGCCGACCGCGCTGTGATTGAGCCCGCGCGGCACAAGGCCGAGGTCAATGAGAAGGAGGACATCGTCAGCAAAGCGCACACCCTTCTCATGGCTGCCATTTGTCATCCGGCCGGTTTCTCTGGAGGGGCCGTCGGTCCGGCGAGCACAGGGTCGTCGGTCGCCCGACCTCCGCACTGCCAGTCGCCGACGTCGCGGACCACGCCCTTGTCGCCCGGCTTTCCTCCACCAAGGCATGACAGCCAGACCCGTTTCGGGGGGTCGCCGGACGTTGGCTTGTTCGCGCCATCCACACCGCGCCCCTCGGCCGTCATTGACCTCAACGTCACCCATGGGTCCAGCAGCGGCGGCCGGCCATCCGTTGAGATGCAAAGAAAGCAAGCACGACCGCCATTTACCAGCACCATGCCGTCCCCCCGCGTCTTGTTCGATGGAATGCCAACACCAACGCCACCGGTAGACGACCACTACTATGACCAGTTCATGGAGGAAGTGATCTACGAGGGTGGGCACATCCTTGTCTACGACCCCGAGGAGACCCAAAGTAAGGATGGCCGCCGCCAGTTCACTGCCGATGAAGAGGGCGACGACCGTGCTGACTACGACCATGGTGACTCGTGGCATGAAGACGATGACATCTATGTCGAAGGTGATGGTGATGAAGAAGAAAGCAATGACTTGGACATTAGTGGAGAGCCATTGTTCATCGACGAGCTGACACAAAGAGCAGAAGCACAAAAGAAGAGGAAGAGCATTTGCACGGGTTCATACACACAAGATGAGGACAGGTTGATTTGCCAAGCTTGGATGGAGATTAGCCAAAATCCAAGGAATGACGCACAACAAAAGGGTATTGTTTTTTGGACGAGAGTCCACAAAACATTCCATGAAAGGAAGTTCTTTGAGCCCTACCAATTTGAAAGCAAGCGTGGCATCGGCTCGATTTAAAAGAGATGGTTGTTCATCCAACAAGAGTGCAACAAGTATCAAGCCGCATTTGAGAGCATTGAAGCACGTCCCGTCAGTGGTCACGGCGTTGGGGACTTGGTATGCTCTCCTTTTCCTAGCCCTTTCCTTGCTATGGCCATGTGAGATTTCGGCCTTGTACATGTTTGCATCTTCACTTGTTGTTGATCATGTGGGTAGGCATTTCAATCTTTGGAGGCATTCAAGGCCCGGCACAATGACAAGCCGTTCACTCTTACACACTGTTGGACTATGATCAACAATTTTCCCAAGTTCAAGGACCAATACCGTGAACTCCAAAGGAAGAGAGGCCTAAAGACGGCCAAGTTCGTCGGAGGTGGTGATGGCGAGGCGTTGAAGAGGGCGAGGGGCAAGACCAACGCCAAGGTTGACGACATACGTGTGTTGGAAATATGCCCTAGAGGCAATAATAAAAGGATTATTATATTTCCTTGTTCATGATAATTGTCTTTTATTCATGCTATAATTGTATCATCCGGAAATCGTAATACACGTGTGAATACTTAGACCATAACATGTCCCTAGTAAGCCTCTAGTTGACTAGCTCGTTGATCAACAGATAGTCATGGTTTCCTGACTGTGGACATTGGATGTCATTGATAACGGGATCACATCATTAGAAGAATGATGTGATGGACAAGACCCAATCCTAAGCATAGCACAAGATCGTATAGTTCGTTTTGCTAGAGCTTTTCCAATGTCAAGTATATTTTCCTTAGACCATGAGATCGTGTAACTCCCGGATACCGTAGGAGTGCTTTGGGTGTACCAAACGTCACAACGTAACTGGGTGACTATAAAGGTGCACTACAGGTATCTCAGAAAGTGTCTGTCGGGTTGACACGGATCGAGACTGGGATTTGTCACTCCGTATGACGGAGAGGTATCTCTGGGCCCACTCGGTCATGCATCATCATAATGAGCTCAAAGTGACCAAGTGTCTGGTCACGGGATCATGCATTATGGTACGAGTAAAGTGACTCGCTGGTAACGAGACTGAACGAGGTATTGGGATACCGATGATCGAGTCTCGGGCAAGTAACGTACGGATTGACAAAGGGAATTGTTTACGGGGTTGATTGAATCCTCGACATCGTGGTTCATCCAATGAGATCATCGAGGAGCATGTGGGATCCAACATGGGTATCCAGATCCCACTGTTGGTTATTGACCGGAGAGTCGTCTCGGTCATGTCTGCGTGTCTCCCGAACCCATAGGGTCTACACACTTAAGGTTCGGTGACGCTAGGGTTGTATGAATATGAGTATGCAGCATACCAAAAGTTGTTCGGAGTCTCGGATGAGATCCCGGATGTCACGAGGAGTTCCGGAATGGTCTGGAGGTAAAGAATTATATATAGGAAGTGCTGTTTCGGCCATCGGGAAGGTTTCGGGGTCCACTGGTATTGTACCGGGACCAACGGAAGGGTCCCGGGGGTCCACCGAGTGGGGCCACCTATCTCGGAGGGCCCCGTGGGCTGAAGTGGGAGGGGAACCAGCCCCTAGTGGGCTGGTGCGCCCCCCTTGGGCCCCCCTGCACCTAGGGTTGGAAACCCTAGGGTGGGGGCGCACCACTTGCCTTGGGGGGCACTCCACCCTCCTGGCCGCCGCCCCCTTGGGAGATTCCCATCTCCAGGGCCGGCGCCCCCAGGGGGCCTATATAAAGGAGGGGGGAGGGAGGGCAGCCGCACCCTGAGTCTTGGCGCCTCCCTCCCCCTGCTACACCTCATCCTCCTCCCGTAGTTGCTTGGCGAAGCTCTGCCGGAGCCCTGCTACATCCACCACCACGCCGTCGTGCTGCTGGATCTTCATCAACCTCTCCTTTCCCCTTGCTAGATCAAGACGGAGGAGACGTCACGCTGACCGTACGTGTGTTGAACGCGGAGGTGCCGTCCGTTCGGCGCTAGGATCTCCGGTGATAGGATCACGACGAGAACGACTACCTCAACCCCGTTCTCTTGAACGCTTCCGCACGCGATCTACAAGGGTATGTAGATGCATCTCTCTCTCTCGTTGCTAGATGAACTCATAGATGGATCTTGGTGAACGTAGGAATTTTTTTATTTTATGCAACGTTCCCCAACAACGTGATGCCTCATCCATGGCATTGCATGACACTTTGCATGGCATGATGTCGCAAAAGGATGTGAGGGACGAGAAGAAGCGGCAAAGCAACAACGAGCAAATGAAGCAATACCTTGAGCTTCAAACGAAGAAGCTTGAGATGGAGGAGGCGGCCAAGAGAAGGAAGATCGACATGGAGGAGACGGCTCGGCAGAGGCAGCTCGACATGGAGGAGGCGGCCCGGCAAAGGCATCTTGACATCGAGGCCGACAACATCAAGGCCAGGCAAAGGCAGCTCGACATCGAGGCCACCAATGCCGCCACCAAAGCAAAGGAGGTGGCCCTTGCGATCATGAGCGTGGACTTGTCAAAGATGAGCGAGAAGACGAGGGCCTGGTTCGAGGCCAGGCAGAAGGAGATGCTCGACGCCGACGACCTGAACTAGGTTGTCCGATCGGCCATGGCCGTTCTTTTTTGGAGGCTGGCATGGGTGCCGCCCGTCCGCTGGGCAGCTGGCTGTGTGCCGGCGAGAAAAACATTCAGTTTGAAGGCCGGTTGTGTTGCCGGCGAGGACAACTATTCATTTTGGAGGCTGGCTGTGTTGTCGGCCGCTGGCTGATGCCGGCGATGGACGTGTAGGCCGCTGGCTTTGTTGCCGGTGTGATGAACTGGGGCCGTGATGAACTAGGGCTTGGCATTTGAAACGTTGCTTTTTTTAAATAGACGCGGACAAGATGGCGTAAAGGATGCGGCCGCACGCTGGGCGCACGGCCACCGCATCCCAGGACAGGCCCAGACACGACCCCGTCGCCCTGTCCAAACGGACAGAATCCGGACAAAATGGACGTCCGTTTGGGGTCGCGCGGTGGAGTTGGCCTGATGATAGCTACACCAAGCCAGAGATGACACCACTGCTTGCTGCCAAGGGGGCGGAAGCCTATGGCTACAACCGCTGATGGGGCTTGTCTCGAGCTGTGTCCCCTGGTGCTATAACTACCACATTGCGGGGCGGATGCATGACTGTCACAACCGGAGGTGCGGTGGGCGGAGGCATCTGTGACCATATGAGTTGGTGCCGGAACTAGCAATTGGGCGGACGCGACAGTGGTGACCACATGCTGGAACATGCAACATGACACTTCGACTATGGTCACCACCTGCTGAAATTGGTGGTCGCACCGGGCGACAAGCTGTAACCTCCCGGTGGCAAAACTGGAACTAGCACGGAAAAGCTGCGATGGGGCTGCTGTTGGTGCTAGAGAAAAAGATGTGTCCGGATGCCGTGGTGCTACAACTGGTACCCGTCGATGCTGGAATGATGGCCACCATTTGCTGCAACAGTAATCGAAAGCTACGACCATGGTTTCCGCGAGCAGGAATCGACTATCGAACCGGCAAGAATACAAGCTCCAACCGGCGAGATGATTTTTTGAGACCGGCGAGGCAATTTTTCTGATGTAACCAACACACCATGGTGTTGTGACCGATATGTTGTAGTGCTGGAGCCAGCACCCCGCGATGAGCGACTGACACCCCACGAAGTTGGAACCAATGCGAGCGTCAATAGAAGGCTCACCCGCATGCTGCAACTGAGAAAACACCGAGCTGCAACTGACACAGACACCGACACGTGACACCATGCTAGGAAGGTTGTCCACCATTATGGCAATCAACATGACTCATTGTTGGGAACAGGATGTACAAGGTGCTGCTGTTGGAAATATGCCCTAGAGGCAATAATATTATATTATTATATTTCCATATTCATAATTAGGAGTTTATATTCTATGCTATAACTGTTATGATCCTGGATTGTGCGATTCATTGGAAAACTCATATGCACATGTGTAATAATAAATGATAAAATATGATTCCTAGTCTCACCTCTAAGACTAGCTCAAATGTTGTCGGTGATCATGTATTTCGAATATTAGGATATTGTTAAGTGTAACAATAGTTCTAAAACAACTTTTTGAATATGATGTTACAAGAATGACCATATTGAATCAACCCAAACTTGATAGTTATACTTTGAGATACAATCTTCAGATGTCAATTGATATAACTCGGAGATTTAACTTGTGATTTAGATCCTTAGACCATAAGAGTGTCGTAGTCACTTCTTACCATACGATGAACTTTGGGGTTGCTCAAACATCATCTATAGCACGGTGATCATAACAACAACTTACAGGTTCATCAGAAAGTTTGACAAGAGACTAGATAGCTCAAGAGTGCGATTTGCTCCTCCAACGGTGGAGAGATATTCTTAGGGCCCTCTTGGTGTGACGACATCCATCATCATCTGCCCAGACACGGCTGACTAGGTGATAACCCACAAGTATAGGGGATCAATTGTAGCCTCTTTCAATAAGTAAGAGTGTCGAACTCAACGAGGAGCTAAAGGTAGAATTAATATTCCCTTCATATTCTATCGACCATCGATACAACTCTACACACACTTAACATTCACTTTACCTAGAACAAGTATGAAACTATTTTGCAGGGATAAAACTAGAACTACTTTGCAAGAATAAAACTAGGAGTACTTTGCGAGATAAAAAAAAGTTAGTTTGTTTTAGTAGAGAACTTTTTGTAACACCAAGAGAAAGATTGTCCATGGGCAATTGAATATAATACGATAGATACTTATCATATGCAATGAGGGAGAGGCATACACTAACACACTTCTGTAATGGGATCATATGCACTTATGATTGGAACTCTAGCAAGCATCTGCAACTACTAAAGATCATTAAGGTAAAAGCCAACCATAGCATTAAGTAACAAGTCCTCTTTATTCCCATGCAAAACAACCCACTTTCTCGGGTTTAAGCTTCAGTCACTCTCGCAACCCACTATAAGCAAATTATGAACGTATTGCAACACCCTACAATCGTAATCCCACACGCTTTCGCGGCACGGAGGGCACCATAGGACAACACCATATTAACATACAACTCATATCAATCACACCATACCACAATTAACCCGTAGGACAAAAGAAATCTACTCAAACATCATAGGATTGCCACACATCATTGGATAATAATATATAGCATTAAGCACAATAATGATGTGTGGCAATCCTATGATGTGTGGAGATTACAGCAGGGAGAAGAGGTGTTATACCACTTCATAGAGGGGGGGAAGAGTTGGTGATGATAGCGGCGAAGTTGTTGGTGCAGATCACCATCATGATGGTTCCCCACGCGGCGGTCCGGCGCCACCGAAGGAGAGGGGGCGTGAGCTGTTCGGCACATTTCAGGCCCAACCTACTTTTCAGCCTACTAAAAGCCCATTGAATTTTCTTGCGAAAATAGGGCTGGAAGTTTACTCGGACTATTAAAGGCTCGAAACTACTAGTGGGCCAGTTTATATTTAGGCATGTTAACGGACCAAGATGACCGGGCCCAGGATGCGGCCCATACATAGTGATTTGCATGACGACCCGATTATGTACCATAATTTTACGGTTTGGCTGGTTTACTTTTGATGGAGAAAAGACATGATATATATACAATAAAATAACTGCAACATCGTGAATAAGAAAAAAAACCTAGACTATACAATAAAGAAATTATGACATATTACATCCACTAGGCATCAAAGTTCGCCACTATGATAATAAAGCACAAGCAGACAACATATTACATACACTAGGCATCAAAGATCGCCACTAGTGCAAATAAACACGCCGACCAAATAATATAGAAAATCGACATCACTTCAATAGAGTTCAAGAAAGGTTAGCCCTGCTCGGGAGCTGCAACGCAAGCAGCTGAGCAAGTTGATGAGACTGCGCTTGTTTGACGCTTATATCCTCCTCACTCTAAAAGAGAAACAAGCAAACAGATGACATGTTTTGCACATATAAGTATTAGTGTTGACAATTCATCACATTTCCTATTAACGAATAAAGTGAAACAGTTTAAATAGCATTAACACAATATGGCATTGTTCAGGTTAAGACATGGCATGAAATGACATTGTGAAGGAGTTGGCAGCTTCACGACACCACTGGATTACAGATCAAGAAATCATAAGTATCAATGGTTAGTGTGCTATCAATTTATCCCATTTCAGGTTGGCAAATAAAGATACGGTTTAAATAATAGTAGAATGACATGACATTGTTCATAGTTAAAACCCTGCAGAATATGACATTGTGTTGTAGTGGGTAGGTTCACCACACCACTGGATTACGGATCAAGAATAGAAGCATACATGCAGTGCAAAAGAAGATCACTTGCTCTGTATAGTTTAATTTACATGGTATGAAGAAGAACTTGGTCGTACAATTGAAAACTTAAATTGAGAAGGATAAACTTTTGTTTACGAACTACATAGTAAAATTTAAACATGCAATTTGATGCAAACACAAAAAATAAACAGTTGTTGCAGCCATGCCTAACCAAATATAAACAACAAAGTTTGAAGGCTTGAGAAGTACAAACTTACATTAGTGGTGAAGACGGGCTCTATAAAGCCCTTGTCCATGCTGATGGGGGAGGGGGGCAATTCATGAAGTTTACCACAGAATCTTCTTCATAAGCATTGCCTTTATTCTACATTTTGTTAAGAGTAAATATAGATGTGATAATATAAGAAAAAATGGAGAATATTTAAGATAAGATGAAGTGTGATGCTACATAACCAAGTAGCTATAAATGTAAGTACAACGATACAGGCAAAAGGTACAACCAAGAGCAATGCGGAGCTAAACTTCTTCAGTACCATCGGTGTTATCCAACCTTATGATAAGAGTAAATATAGATCTGATGTGTACAAAATGGAGGGCAAAGGAAAATAAGCTGCATAGTGATGGTACATGAACAACTAGCTGTCAATATAAGTACACTGATAAAGGACAACAGGTACTTACACTAATGTAACCATTAATACAGATCAGATAATTTGGAGCGAACAATTGATAAGCAAGCTATCATGCATACTGCTGTCACATAATGAACCAGGTATGAATGCAAGTATAGTGATATAGGACAATAGGTACTAACAAGAGCAAAGCAGCGGGCAACATATTTGCCATGTCCTGTCGTCCTTTTCAATCGGAATTCTTCTTCGAGCAGATTTCCTACAAAAGAGATCCGCAACGCACATGCGGAAAAGTAGAAGTTCAAATTGTCATGTGATATCATAGATAGTACCTCATCCTGGGAACGAGACCAGTGCATAACAAGGTTATTCCATTCAATGTATTCTAAATTTAGCACAAGATACTTCACCAGAAATTCGTTTATAGACTTGCCGTCAAAGTGAGATTTCCTCAGGTAACACCAATACTGCTGCAATGCTTCCTTGAAAAGCACAAGCAAGATTTGCTTGTCATGACTATCCAGATTGACCCTCGCCTACTTACAATAATGTAATGCAAATCATTGATGTGTTCAATCGGCAGAAAACGGCAAAATAATCACCATGAATACTAGCACTTACACGTAAGTGGGACAGGAAGATGTGAAAATGGTGTTTGTCTTCACTATAATCTTCCCTTCATGATAATATATGCACGTAGTCCCTAACAACATTGAAAGCATTGTCTTTTAAACAGGGAATAACTAGAATGGGGTTCCAATCTACAGGAATTGATCGTCTCTACAGTTGGGATAGGTCTTCGGCCGGTGGACTTGTTGTACTTTTTGCTGGAGTGGGATTTTTTTGTGGTATGGCTGGTGCTATGCCAACTGAAATCGGCATACCTTTTGCTGGAGTGCAGGTCCTGTGTGGTGGGGCTAGTGGTGTGGCCAGTGAAGTATGGGTACAATCTGCTGGAGTCGGTCCTACGTTTTGTGTCACTGGTTGTAGAGCCAATATAAGTGGGATGATGTCTGATTTCTCCGGCACCACCACATTTTTCAAGGACTTTGCCGGTGCTCCTTCAGGTTCGGCAATCACCCTCTTCCTTTTTAATGTATGATGCACAAGAACAACATTTGAGTGGAAAAACATGGCATGATGACAAATGGAATATGTATTGATAATGGATGGGCATGTCATCTTGCCATATATGATGAGTAAACTAAGCAGATGGCGGTGCAACAAAGTAGAAGAAATGCAAGACACCTTATGCAAGATACGCATAATCAATGAAACCTTGCGAAATTAGAACAAGCACCTTGATGGGTGAACATGACAGGCCATCTGCCTTTGACTCCTCGAGGTCAGAATAGTCATTAGGATCATATTCTGAACAAGAATCTGCAGGTGGGGAGCGTATGAGTTTCATTGCATCCAGAATGGCACTCAATGCCTTGGTGCCAATTTTGTTAGTCCTTGTAGTGTTCCATAATATTCTTCTGATGCGCGCATTCTGATATTCATTGTGATTACGTAAAATATCTGAGAAGCATGAAAACATAAATAGTTGTGAGATTATATTTGTAATGCAGAAGATATTCTAATATAGGGGCTCCCTGTAAACCCTTGTGTGCTATCACTGGATTCTGATGAGAGAGCCTATGTGTGCTGTAATATAGTGCGTGCATTAATATAATCTGGCACAAGTACACAAAAAATAGGCTCCATAAGTAAAGATAGTTGGTAGATGATAGGTTCATAATATACTATATGGAGAGTTTAATACCAAACCATGATAACAAGAGCACACAGCAACTAGGCAGATCGTAGTGTACATAGAAGGAGTACACCATAACCAGCATATATAAATCGGGAAAGTGGAACTGGCTGGAAAATACGGTGTTGTATTGTCGCTACTAATTGAAAGCCAATCGATCACGTACAGGCCAACTCTATCAGTGGTTGACTGCAGATGTCCCTGCTCCCCTTCCTAACAAGGAACATACTGTATGTACTAAATACGGAATAATAAAAGAGGAACATGTTAAAGAATAGAAGAGGAAGCATATTCTTGAGGTTCCGCTTCTTTGCATACAATGTTGGTTGCCCACTCATGATGAATCACAACACCCAAAGAAATGCAATTCTATGTTGTCTCTCTATATGCGGCCACATGCATTTGTAAAATCAAGTGGGAGCATTAGCTAACCAATTAAATGTGTGTTTGTTAACTAATATCAGTATCATATCACAATTCATATTTGAAGAAGTAAGCTTTGGACTTATGACTGGTGTGTTGTTTAGCTTCAAGAGTGGACTGCTGCTAGTGTGACACAAAGCAGGTACACAGATCATAGTGTAGATATTACGGGAAAACCGTAAGCATCACAAGTAAAATTAGGAAAGTGGAACTTGCTAGAAAATATGGGCTACTATTGATGGTACGGCTAGAAAGGCTTCAGATACCAGCTCTCTTCAGCTGAAGATGTGGTACTGTTAATATCAGTGTAACTCTCAAAGGCGACACAACTCCCCACATTTCCTTGCTAATCTTATAGGATTCAAGTGGGCAGGCCACTACAATTCCTATTCCTATGTTTACAAAATCCTACGAATTAAAGAGGCCCGAAGAGTTGAAAGTGTCCATCACAACCGACCGAATAGACCTCTACACTGCAAATGTCCCTGCTCCTCTTCACTACAAGGAACATACTGTACTACTATCATACTCCCTCCATTCCAAAATATAAGTATTTGTAGAGATTTCCACTATCGATCACATATAGATGTATACAGATACATTTTAGAGTGAAGATTCACTCATTTTGCTCCATATGTAGTCCATGGTGGAATCTATACAAAGACTTGTATTTAGGAACGGATAGAGTACTTATTAAAGAAGAACAGAAGAGGAACATGCTAAAGAAGAGCAAGCAGATTTTGGATAATAAAATGTTTGTTGCGCAGTGCCCACACATGATGAACCAGAGCACATTAAGAATGCAACTCCCTACTGTCTCTCTATATGTGGTGCACGTGCTTTTTGAAAGTAGAGTAGGAACATTAGCTGACCAATTAAACATTATCTGTTTTAGTAATATCAGCATCATATCAGATTCGTATTTGAGCAACAAGTTTGGAATTACGAGTGGCATGTTGTTTAGCTTGATGGTTTGAGGAGCAGTACTAAGCAGCTACAATGATGGTACTAAATATAAAGGAATGTCTGCATGCAAGTCGTGTGACTTTCCTCAATTGGGTCAGTTGACCATTTCAGGCGGTTGGATGAAGATCCTACGTCTCCTAAACCTTCTTATTCCTCGTCTTTGATTCTTCCCCTACAGAACACCGCACGGGCCGCTGGCTGAACCACCGGCCCCAACCCCCCGCCCTCCCCTAAACCGTCCTCACCGCCTGTGTTCCTCCGCCACCCCCACTCCCACCCCCGCCCCCACCTGCGTCAAGTTTTCTTCGTTCGGCGAGGCCCCCCCCTACAACCACCGTCCCCACCCGAGCCCCTTCCTTCCCTCCGGGCGAACTCCGGCAA
>NC_041393.1:516286374-516454244 GCF_002162155.2 Triticum dicoccoides | reverse complement strand
GAACCAATTTTCAAATTTAGTATACTGTCATTTAACTAGTGTTGAATATAAAAGGGAAAACCATAATCATTGCGAGTATAGTGTTGAGCGTGCCATGGCGGAAATGAAGGTGCAAACCGGACAAAGGCAACTTCACAACCAATGTTTGCTTTCATCTAACAAGTAAGATCTGAAGTGATGGACAAGAAATCATAGTAAAGCCGTGGTGATCTATTTTCTTGATGCAATAAATAAGTTGAGCAGATACGAAAGAGTATCGCCTCTGGTGCGACGCCATGTATGCATCTGCTAAGAATTTGACAGTGTTGCGGTAGCGATGGCCGTCAGCGGCGTGGAGCAGATCTAGGAGGGTAGATGGTGGCGGCGGGGGAAATATCCCAGCATGGTGGACGAGACGGTTGTAGGAGTGGCGCCGGCAAGGTGGACGACGGCGGGGATGAAGCGAGAGGATGGGATGCAAGGATCCTGGTCCGAAGTTGTGGAGGAGAGGTCGATGATTACCAAATGTTGTTTGGAGTCCCGGATGAGATCCCGAACGTCATGAGGAGTTCCGGAATGGTCCGGAGGTGAAGATTTATATATGGGAAGTCATCATACGGTCACCGGAAATATTCAGGGGTATACCGGTATTGTACCGGGACCACCGGAGGGGTTCCGGGGGTCCATCAGGAGGGTCCACCTACCCTGGAGGGCCTTATGGGTTGTAGGTGGAAGGGAACCAGCCCCTAAGTGGGCTGGGCGCCATCCCCCCTAGGGCCCATGCGCCTAGGGTTGGGGGTGGGGGACCCTAAGGGGGGCGCCACCCTTGGCTTGGGGGCAAGTCCCCTCCCCCTTGGCCGCCGCAGTGTACATAAGTCTGGGCCCTTTTGTACCCCTTACTTGTGTACGGGCAGTTGTAGCCACACCTGTGGCGAGGCTTGACGGGGCAGTGGGAGACAAGATACAAGACGACCAAGGCGTCATCCAAGCTAGTAATCATAGAACAGAACACAAGCTGGGTCCCTGGCAAGACCCTTGCCGAGATGGCTTGGGAAGCCCCGGCAAGATCCTTGCCAAGGTAATTTGCGAAGCACCAGCAAGGCCACCACCCTTGAGGCTGAGAGCTCTGACACCATCGAAAACATCAAGAACAAGACTCGGGGGCACATGCGTAGTAGCATGCAGATCTTTGTGAAGACTGGTGGCATGCAGATCTTTGTGGAGACCATAGGACGAATTTCCCTGCAAGGCTCTTGCCGGGGACGACCACGAGACCCAGGCAAGACTCTTGCCGGGGATAACTGTGAAGCCACAATCATGCCGGGGAAAACTGCGAAGCCACAACGAGACTCACACACGACAAGGTTCCACCACCCCACGGCCGTTCTAGCGCGGCGACCAGCCTCCCAACTAAGCAAGCACATGTGTGGTGGCATGCAGATCTTCGTGAAGATCCTGCCACCGCTCCAGCGCAGCGGCTAGCTAGTCAGCTTAGCGCTGCATGCCTCATCAGCCTGAATATGTGTCAAGACAAGGTGAGGCAGGGATGGACGGGACGGGCTCTATCTCCGTCCACAATAAAGTTGGAGGGCACGTAAGCAGCACATTTAATGTGTTTTTCCTACAACGTCAGTGGTAAGCACATACACTGTAGCTACTTTACACATCATGTGTGCCACTGTGGCGACCCCTTGGACATATAAAAGGAGGCCCAAGGAGTACTGGAGGAGGATTCAGACTTTTGGACCGGACACGCATAGCAGCTAGTCAAGGTTCAAGAACACAAAATATAAACTCAAAGCAGGACTAGGGTTTTACGCTTCTCAGCGGCCCAAACCTGGGTAAAAATCCTTCATGTTGATAACTGGACCTGCTCTTTGTGCATTCCTCTTCCCTACCAACCGTAGAAGGGATCCACGTGATCACATAGGTGCCATTTCCCCGACAGTGGCTCTTCCCTCATCTTGACGTCGCGGACGCCAGCTGTGAACGCAGAGATGATGGCTTCGTCCGACACCTTTGGGGATCTTCAGGTGGACGACGTTGAAGCACTGGATGTACTTCTTAAGGGTCTCTACTGGTT
The DNA here is from genome assembly GCF_002162155.2 of Triticum dicoccoides. NCBI lineage: Eukaryota > Viridiplantae > Streptophyta > Magnoliopsida > Poales > Poaceae > Triticum > Triticum dicoccoides. The sequence continues at coordinate 516,452,182 of NC_041393.1, read as the reverse complement.
GTTGTTTGATGCGTCGCAGGTCACAGGCGGCCGGCGGGTGATCGTGAGTGCCCTAGAAGTTGGCGATGAAGCGCTCCCGCATCTCGTTCCTGTAGGAGATCGATCCTGCAGGTAGGTTCAGGAGCCAGGAGCGTGCACCATCCTTGAGGTCCACAGGGAACCAGTTTGCCATAACCTTCTCATCATTGCTGGCCGCCTCGATGCTCAGCTCGTAGAGCTACAGGAACACAGTAGGGTCGGCGGTGCCGTCGTAGAGTGGAGCCAGGTCGGGCTTGAACTTCCTAGGCTAGACGACGCTGCACAACTCCGGAGTGAACGCACGACACCCTGCTGTGGTCATGGGAGCCCGCCGTGGAGGTGGTGCCTGGTATAGGTGCTCACGCGCTGCCATCACAGGAGATGCATGGTCTTGTCAGGGCGGCGCCGGGAGCGCACGTGCAACTTCTTGCGGCTGGTGCACCACCTGGCAGCTTGCTTCATCGCGTGCGGGCGCCTGACGCTGCGGATCACGCCAAGGCACCACCCGCCTTGGCTCGATGATGGCGTCCTGCCTCAGAGGTGGAGGAGGCACCCCGTGAGCTACGTCTCCCGCAACAAGTGGTGGTTGAGGCAGCGAGCAAGACGGTGCAGCAGAATCTCCGACAGTGCTGACGAGCTCAGCGATGTGGTCGAGCCAGTCCTCATAGAGGTCGTCGACCGAGAGGTAGCGCAGGAGCTCGCGTGGCATGAGCAGGGCGGCCTGAGCATTCGCCGGGCCACAACGAGCATGGGAGGATGAAGCAGCCGGAGTCAGCAACAGAGTGGCGGTGCGCCCGTCACGGCGCATAGAAGGATGCAGTGAAGAGGCCAGTTGCTCGTGGCTCACAGGGCCTGTGGCGGTGTTTGCCACCAGTCAAAGGGGGCGGCGAGGGCAGCCGTCACCCGCCGGTACTGTCTGAGCGACACGGGCGGCGAGAGCGGCCGAGTGCTCAGCACGAGCTCGACGCGCGTCAGCCATGGAAGCGGTGGAGCAGCGGCAAATCGATCTTTGGAAGAGAGGCTTCGACGCACCCCTACCTGGCGCGCCAAATGTCGGATTTTGGGTTCTGCAAATCCTTGAGAGGTTCAAACTCTGGGGTGTGTGTGTGGAGATCTCAACCTTTGCAGTCTGCCTACTCGCCAATCTCATAGCCTAGCGTGTCGAACTTGAAGGAAAGGGGACACAACAGTTTACCCAGGTTCGGGCCACCTTGCGGTGTAATACTCTACTCCTGCTTTGTGGTGGATTTGCCTCGAGGGGCTGAGGATGAACTAGTACAGTGGAGAACAACCTCTTGAGCTCAAGAGAGTTGGTGAGGGTGGAATGGATTCGGTCGACTTGATCCGTCCTCTCCCATGGTGGTGGCTAGGCCCTATTTATAATGGCCTTGGCCCTCTTCCCAAATGAAGGTGGGAAGGGATCCCACAATGGCAAAATTTGAAGGGAGACAACTAGTACATCTTATCTTGACTAAAGTGGTCTTCGCCTGCAAAAGCCTCTGGTTGTGACACCGCGGTGGGCTTGGCAATGACCTCCTTCCTGCCGTCTTGGCGGTCTTGGTCTTGTTGCACGGGAATGGAAACCTTTGGCTCTACCTCAGGACTTCGCGTCTGCTGCTTGCCTCCTTTGCACCAAAGAGGAACCTGGTACACTGCGCCCGCTAGCGCCCTCCTGGCCTTGATCGTCATGGCTCACATCACTCGAACCTCACGAGGTGAGCCCTGCATAGAAATCTCCACTCCTAGGGAGCCAATCTGAGGAGGCCCCTCCACTTGGAGGTCTTGGTGTTGTCCGCCTCATGAGGCTTGGCCCCTCGCGAGGGTCTCGGGTGGTCGATGTCGAAGCTGGGCCGTACCAGGCCGTCGATGGAGCCACGCCGCAGGCCCCTCCCCATTAATGTTGAAAGCAATATTATCCAAACTATGACACCGGAAGAATAGATAAAAGAAACCTTCCAGAACACCCCAAAATCATGAAAAAGAGGAGGTGGAGTCCAGGGGAGAGGGATTTGAAGAGGTTGCTATGGAGGAAGATGAGGGAGATTTGCTTGGAGTTCACCCTCCGATCTATGAGAGGGGCACTCTAGCTGCCATCTCCACTCATCCTAAGCCCTAGAGATCAGGAAGAACTCCCTACAAGGAGACCTCTAAACAGTTTACATCAAAACAATTTTCACAGTTTGATTCGTAATTATGGGTTCGAAAACACTCCCCGTGTGCATATACCATCCAATTGCGACATATCTCGTCCAAGAGAAAGTAATGCAGGGACAAACTCTTGGGGTCCGAAAAATAAGCATATCATGGCTGAAGTAGAGAAGAACACTGAGTTGCTTCACCAAGCTCTTTGGGAGATTCACAGTTTAATAGAAGCATTCGGAGATATATTGGATAGGATCATTACCGCTTCATCACCACCACCTCCTTCTTCATCACCAAAAGAAAATTGAGTATCGGGTATGGGCACTCCCCTTGGCTTTTGCCAAGCTTGGGGGAGGTTCCCCGGTACCGTGTCACCTCCACTATCTTTTGCCTTTACTTTTCATAATTCGATCCATAGTTATCTTTTGCTTTAGATGAATAAAAGTTTAGTTCGATCCTTTCTTTTCGAGAGTTTGCTTAGTGATATATCTTTGTAATCATGTGTGAGATATATAATAAAGTTTGGTTTGAGTTTTGCTTTCTTTACTTTCTTGTTCCAATAAAAAGAAAGGAAATAAATGAAAAAGATCATATGCTAATCTTATGGTAGGTGTTGGCATCACACAAGGAAAAGTATAAGTAGAAAATTTTATTGTAGACTGACAAACATAGCATTGGTCAATAATGCAACTCATGACCCAATCCTAAGCATGGCACAAGATCGTGTAGTTCGTTTGCTAAAGCTTTTCTAATGTCAAGTATCAGTTACTTAGACCATGAGATTGTGTAACTCCCGGATACCGTAGGAGTGCTTTGGGTGTACCAAACGTCACAACGTAACTGGGTGACTATAAAGGTGCACTGCAGGTATCTCCAAAAGTATATGTTGGGTTGGCACGAATCAAGACTGGGATTTGTCACTCTGTATGATGGAGAGGTATCTCTGGGCCCACTCGGTAATGCATCATCATAATGAGCTCAATGTGACTAAGTGGTTAGTCACCGGATCATGCATTACGGAATGAGTAAAGTGACTTGTCGGTAACGAGATTGAACGAGGTATTGGGATACCGATGATCGAATCTCGGGCAAGTAATGTACCAATTGACAAAGGGAATTGTATACGGAATTACTTGAATCGTCGACATCGTGGTTCATCCGATGAGATCATTGTGGAATATGTGAGAGCCAACATGGGTATCCAGATCCCGCTGTTGGTTATTGGCCAGAGAGCTGTCTCGGTCATGTCTGCGTGATTCCCGAACCCGTAGGGTCTACACACTTAAGGTTCGATGACGCTAGGGTTATAAGGAAGATTTGTATGTGATTACCGAATGTTGTTTGGAGTCCCGGATGAGATCCCGGACGTCACGAGGAGTTTCAGAATGGTCCGGAGGTGAAGATTTATATATGGGAAGTCATCATACAGTCGCCAGAAATATTCGGGGGTATACCGGTATTGTACTGGGACCATCGGAGGGGTTCCGGGGGTCCACCGGGATGGGCCACCTGTCCCGGAGGGCCTTATGGGCTGTAGGTGGAAGGGAACCAGCCCCTAAGTGGGCTGGGCGCCACCCCCCTAAGGCCCATGCGCCTAGGGTTGGGGGGAACCCTAAGGGGCGCGCCCCCCTTGCTTGGGGGGCAAGCCCCCTCCCCCTTGGCCGCCCCCCTCTAGATCTCATCTAGAGGGGGCCGGCCCCCTTCCCCCTCTCTCTATAAATAGAGGGGTGAGGGGAGGGCTGCAGCACCACATCCAAGGCGCAGCCCCTCCCCTCCCCAACACCTCTCCTCCTCTGCGCGAGCTTGGCGAAGCCTTGCCGGAGAACTGCCACTCCACCACCACCACGATGTCGTGCTGCTGTTGGAGCCATCTTCCTCAACCTCTCCCTCCTCCTTGCTGGATCAAGGCACGGGAGACGTCACCGGGCTGCTTGTGTGTTGAACGCGGAGGTGCCGTTGTTCGGCGCTAAGATCGGAATCCACCGCGATCTGAATCGCTTCGAGTACGACTCCTTCATCCGTGTTCTTGCAACGCTTCCGTCTCGCGATCTTCAAGGGTATGAAGATGCACTCCCCTCTCTCTCGTTGCTAGTTACTCCATAGATTGATCTTGGTGATGCGTAGTAATTTTTTAATTTCTGCAACGATCCCCAACAGTGGCATCATGAGCTAGGTCTATGTGTAGTTTCTATGCATGTGTAGAACACAAGTTTGTTGTGGGTGTCGATTTTGTCAATTTACTTTCCATTACTAGTCTTATCTTGTTTCGTAGCATCTTGGGATGAAGCGTCCCGGACCGACCTTACACGTACTCTTACGTGAGACAAGTTCAACCAACTGACATGCACTAGTTGCATAAGGTGGCTAGCGGGTGTATGTCTCTCCCACTTTAGTCGGATCAGATTCGATGAAAAGGGTCCTTATGAAGGGTAAATAGCAATTGGCATATCACGTTGTGGTTTTGGCGTAGGTAAGAAACGTTCTTGCTAGAACCCTATAGCAGCCACGTAAAAACTTGCAACAACAATTAGAGGACGTCTAACTTGTTTTTGCAGCATATGCCGTGTGATGTGATATGGCCAAAAAGGATGTGATGAATGAAATATATGTGATGTATGAGATTGATCATGTTCTTGTGTTAGGAATCACGACTTGCTTGTCAATGAGTATGACAACCGGTAGGAGACATAGGAGTTGTCTTTATTTATTACTAGCAGAAGAGCCCGTGCGTTGCAACGGGAGAGAAAACATAACACACGCTCTTAACCCAACAACCATCACTCAAGACCACAATCAGTCCATCTCCTTTATTTTTGCGAGGCATCATATTTGTGTTGCCGCTTATCCTCCTTCTCGACCTCGCCGGCGATGGCCTTGGTGTTCACACAAAACAAAACAAAACATGTTTGAATATGGTTAATCCTAAGGCGTCTCTCTCTTCCTCTCTCCTCCCTCTCCCTCCCCCCCTCTCTCTCTCTCTCGCTCTCGCATTGAGAAATTTGTTGTTTTTCCCTGCGACATTTTTTAGAGGTATGCATGTGTAGTTATCGATGTTTAATTGTTATAGTGGGATGTTTATTTGCAATCCAGATCGCCGACGGTATGAAAGGAAAACGGATCTTATGCTATAAATTATAAGTTTACTCCCAAAATAATATTTTAAAAATATTTAACAGGTAAAATTAACATCATATTTAGATTCCACGTATTTTTCTAATAAAATTTCATATATAATATGTTAAAATGAAAAAAAAGATTTGTTTTAACTTAAAACAGGACTGCGGGTTGAATTCTTTAAAATAGAGGGACTTTTCTGAAAAATGCCATGACGGACGAAAGAAACCCAATTTGCTTTATTATTAGGTAAAGATATGACATGCGTGTTCTTGAATAACGCCATGTAATTACTTTACTTTATTGCTAAACCGTTAGCCATAGTAGTAGAAGTAATAGTTGGCGAGACAACTTCATGGAGACACGATGATGGAGATCATGATGATGGAGATCATGGTGTCATGCCGGTGACGATGAAGATCATGGCGCCCCGAAGATGGAGATCAAAAGGAGCAAAATGATATTGGCCATATCATGTCACTATTTGATTGCATGTGATGTTTATCATGTTTTTGCATCTTATTTGATTAGAACGGCGATAGCATAAATAAGATGATCCCTCATAATAATTTCAAGAAAGTGTTCCCCCTAACTGTGCGCCATTGCAAAAGTTCGTTGTTTCGAAGCACCACGTGATGATCGGGTGTGATAGATTCTAACGTTCACATACAACGGGTGTAAGCCAGATTTACACATACAAAACACTTAAGTTGACTTGACGAGCCTAGCATGTACAGACATGGCCTCGAAACACAAGGGACCGAAAGGTCGAACATGAGTCGTATAGAAGATACGATCAACATCAAGATGTTCACCGATGATGACTAGTTTGTCTCACGTGATGATCGGACACGGCCTAGTTGACTCGGATCATGTATCACTTAGATGACTAGAGGGATGTCTATCTGAGTGGGAGTTCATTAAATAATTTGATTAGATGAACTTAATTATCATGAACTTAGTCTAAAACTTTTGCAATATGTCTTGTAGATCAAATGGCCCACGCTAATGTTGCCCTCAACTTCAACGCGTTCCTAGAGAAAACCAAACTGAAAGACGATGGTAGCAACTATACGGACTGGGTCCGGAACTTGAGGATCATCCTCATAGCTGCCAAAAGAGCATATGTCCTAGATGCACCGCTAGGTGAAGCACCCGTTTTCCCAGCAACTCAAGACGTTATGAACGCCTGGCAGTCGCGTAGTGATGATTACTCCCTGGTTCAGTGCGGCATGCTTTACAGCTTAGAACCGGGGCTCCAAAAGCGTTTTGAGCAGCACAGAGCATATGAGATGTTCCAAGAGCTGAAAATGGTTTTCCAAGCTCATGCCCGGGTCGAGAGATACGAAGTCTCCGACAAGTTCTACAGTTGTAAGATGGAGGAGAACAGTTCTGTCAGCGAGCACATACTCAAAATGTCTGGGTTGCACAACCGCTTGTCTCAGCTGGGAGTTAACCTCCCGGATGGCACGGTCATTGACAGAATCCTCCAATCGCTCCCACCTAGCTACAAGAGCTTTGTGATGAACTACAATATGCAGGGGATGGTGAAAACCATTCCTGAGGTATTTTCAATGCTGAAATCAGCGGAGGTGGAGATCAAAAAGGAACATCAAGTGTTGATGGTCAATAAAACCACTAGTTTCAAGAAAGGCAAGGGTAAGAACTTCAAGAAGGATGGCAAGGGAGTTGCCGCGCCTGGTAAGCCAATTGCCGGGAAGAAGCCAAAGCACGGACCCAAACCTGAGACTGAGTGCTTTTATTGCAAGGGAAATGGTCACTGGAAGCGGAACTGCCCCAAATACTTAGCGGACAAGAAGGCCGGCAAAACCAAAGGTATATGTGATATACATGTTATTGATGTGTACCTTACCAGTACTCATAGTAGCTCATGGGTATTTGATACCGGTGCGGTTGCTCATATTTGTAACTCAAAACAGGAGCTGCGGAATAAGCGGAGACTGGCAAAGAACGAGGTGACGATGCGCGTTGGGAATGGTTCCAAGGTCGATGTGATTGCCGTCGGCATGCTGCCTCTACATTTACCTACGGGGTTAGTTTTAAACCTCAATAATTGTTATTTAGTGCCAGCTTTGAGCATGAACATTGTATCTAGATCTCGTTTAATACAAGATGGCTACTCATTTAAATCCGAGAATAATGGTTGTTCTATTTATATGAGAGATATGTTTTATGGTCATGCCCCGCTGGTCAATGCTTTATTCTTAATGAATCTCGAACGTGCTGTTACAAATATTCATAGTGTGAATACCAAAAGATGTAAGATTGATAATGATAGTCCCACATACCTGTGGCACTGCCGCCTTGGTCACATTGGTGTCAAACACATGAAGAAGCTCCATGCAGATGGACTTTTGGAGTCTCTTAATTATGAATCATTTGACACGTGCGAACCATGCCTCATGGGCAAAATGACCAAGACTTCGTTCTCCGGAACAATGGAGCGAGCAAGCAACTTATTGGAAATTATACATACTGATGTGTGCGGTCCAATGAGCGTTGAGGCTCGCGGTGGCTATCTTTATGTTCTCACCCTCACTGATGACTTAAGTGGATATGGGTATGTCTACTTGATGAAACACAAGTTTGAGACCTTTGAAAAGTTCAAGGAATTTTAGAATGAGGTAGAGAATCAATGTGACAGGAAAATAAAGTTATTACGATCAGATCATGGGGGAGAATATTTAAGTCACGAGTTTGGTACGCACTTAAGGAAATGTGGAATTGTTTCACAACCCATGCCGCCTGGAACACCTCAGCGTAACGGTGTGTCTGAACGTCGTAATCACACTCTATTGGATATGGTGCGATCTATGATGTCTCTTATCGATTTACCGCTATCATTTTGGGGATACGCTTTAGAGACAGCTACATTCACTTTAAATAGGGCACCATCTAAATTCGTTGAGACGACACCGTATGAATTATGGTTTGGAAAGAAACCTAAGCCGTCGTTTCTAGAAGTTTGGGGATGCAATGCTTATGTCAAGAAACTTCAACCTGAAAAGCTCGAACCCAAGTCGGAAAAATGCGTCTTCATAGGATACCCTAAGGAAACCATTGGGTATACCTTCTACCTCAGATCCGAAGGCAAGATCTTTGTTGCCAAGAATGGGTCCTTTCTGGAGAAAGAGTTTCTCTCGAAAGAAGTAAGTGGGAGGAAAGTGGAACTTGATGAAGTACTACCTCTTGAACCGGAAAGTAGCGCAGCTCAAGAAGATGTCCCTGTGGTGCCTGCACCGATTAGAGAGTAAGTTAATGACGATGATCAAGGTACTTCAGATCAAGTTGCTAGTGAACTTCGTAGGTCCACAAGGACACGTTCCACACCAGAATGGTATGGCAACCCTGTCCTGGAAATCATGTTGTTGGACAACGGTGAACCTTCGAACTATGAAGAAGCAATGGCGGGCCCAGACTCCAACAAATGGCTTGAAGCCATGCAATCCGACATAGGATCCATGTATGAAAACAAAGTATGGACTTTGCCAGACTTGCCCGATGATCGGCGAGCGATAGAAAATAAATGGATCTTTAAGAAGAAGTTGGACGCTGATGGTAATGTTACCATATATAAAGCTCGACTTGTCACTAAGGGTTATCGACAAGTTCAAGGGGTTGACTACGATGAGACTTTCTCACCCGTAGCAAAGATGAAGTCCGTCTGAATCATGTTATCAATTGCCGCATTCTATGATTATGAGATATGGCAAATGGACGTCAAAACGGCATTCCTTAATGGCTATCTTAAGGAAGAATTGTATATGATGCAACCGGAAGGTTTTGTCGATCCTAAGAAAGCTAACAAGGTATGCAAGCTCCAACGATCCATCTATGGGCTGGTGCAAGCATCTCGGAGTTGGAATATTCGCTTTGATGAAATGATAAAAGCGTTTGGGTTTATGCAGACTTATGGAGAAGCCTGCGTTTACAAGAAAGTGAGTGGGAGCTCTGTAGCATTTCTCATATTATATGTGGATGACATACCGTTGATGGGAAATGATATAGAACTTTTGGACAACATAAAGGCCTACTTGAATAATTGTTTTTCAATGAAGGACCTTGGAGAAGTTGCTTATATATTAGGTATCAAGATCTATAAAGATAGATCAAGACGCCTCATAGGTCTTTCACAAAGCACATACCTTGATAAGGTATTGAAGAAGTTCAATATGGATCAGTCCAAGAAGGGGTTCTTGCCTGTGTTGCAAGGTGTGAAATTGAGCTCGGCTCAATGCCCGACCATGGTAGAAGATAGAGAAAAGATGAGTGTCATCCCCTATGCCTCGGCCATAGGGTCTATTATGTATGCCATGCTGTGTACCAGACCTGATGTAAGCCTTGCCGTCAGTTTGGTAGCAAGGTACCAAAGTAATCCCGGCATGGAACACTGGACATCAGTTAAGAATATCATGAAGTACCTGAAAAGGACTAAGGATATGTTTCTTGTTTATGGAGGTGACAAAGAGCCCGTCGTAAAGGGTTACGTCGATGCTAGCTTCGACATAGATCTAGATGACTCCAAGTCACAAACCGGATACATGTATATTTTGAATGGTGAGGCAGTAAGCTGGTGCAGTAGCAAGCAAAGCATCGTGGCGGGATCTACATGTGAAGCAGAGTACATGGCAGCGTCGGAGGCAGCACATAAAGCAATCTAGATGAAGGAGTTCATTACCGACCTAGGAGTTATTCCCAATGCGTCGGGGCCGATGACTCTCTTCTGTGACAACACTGGAGCTATTGCCCTTGCCAAGGAGCCCAGGTTTCACAAGAAGACTAGGCACATCAAGCGTCGCTTCAACTCCATTTGTGAAAATGTTCAAGATGGAAACATAGATATTTGCAAAGTGCATACGGATCTAAATGTCGCAGATCCGCTAACTAAACCTCTTCCGGGTGCAAAACATGATCAACACCAGAACTCTATGGGTGTTTGATTCATCACAGTGTAACTAGATTATTGATTCTAGTGCAAGTGGGAGACTATTGGAAATATGCCCTAGAGGCAATAATAAAATGATTATTATTATTTCCTTGTTCATGATAATTGTCTAGTATTCATGCTATAATTGTATTAACCGGAAACCATGATACATGTGTGAATACATAGACCACAACATGTCCCTAGTGAGCCTCTAGTTGACTAGCTCGTTGATCAACAGATGGTCATGGTTTCCTGACTATGGACATTGGATGTCATTGACAACGGGATCACATCATTAGGAGAATGATGTGATGGACAAGACCCAATCCTAAGCATATCACAAGTCGTGTAGTTCGTTTGCTAAAGCTTTTCTAATGTCAAGTATCAGTTCCTTAGACCATGAGATTGTGTAACTCCCAGATACCATAGGAGTGCTTTCCGTGTACCAAATGTCACAGCGTAACTAGGTGACTATAAAGGTGCACTGCAGATATCTCCGAAAGTATCTGTTGGGTTGGCACGAATCGAGACTGGGATTTTTCACTCCGTATGACGGAGAGGTATGTCTGGGCCCACTCGGTAATGCATCATCATAATGAGCTCAATGTGACTAAGTGGTTAGTCACAGGATCATGCATTACGGAACGAGTAAAGTGACTTGCCGGTAACGAGATTGAACGAGGTATTGGGATACCGACGATCGAATCTCGGGAAAGTAATGTACCGATTGACAAAGGGATTTGTATACGGAATTACTTGAATCCTTGACATCGTGGTTCATCCGATGAGATCATCATGGAACATGTGGGATCCAACATGGGTATCCAGATCCCGCTGTTGGTTATTGGCCGGAGAGCTGTCTCGGTCATGTCTGCGTGATTCCCGAACTCGTAGGGTCTACACACTTAAGGTTCGATGATGCTAGGGTTATAAGGAAGATTTGTATGTGATTACCGAATGTTGTTTGGAGTCCCGGATGAGATCCCGAATGTCACGAGGAGTTTCGGAATGGTCCGGAGGTGAAGATTTATATATGGGAAGTCATCATACAGTCACGGAAATATTCGGGGGTATATCAGTATTGTACCGGGACCAGCGGAGGGGTTCCGGGGGTCCATCGGGAGGGGCCACCTGTCACGGAGGGCCTTATGGGCTGTAGGTGGAAGGGAACCAACCCCTAAGTGGGCTGGGCGCCACCCCCCTAGGGCCCATGCGCCTAGGGTTGGGGGGGGGGGGAACCCTAAGGGGGGCGCCCCCCTTGCTTGGGGGACAAGCCCCCTCCCCCTTGGTCGCCCCCCTCTAGATCTCATCTAGAGGGGGCCGGCCCCCTTCCCCCTCTCCCTATAAATAGAGGGGTGAGGGGAGGGCTACATCACCACATCGAAGGTGCAGCCCCTCCCCTCCCCAACACCTCTCCTCCTCCGTGCGAGCTTGGCGAAGCCCTGCCGGAGAACTGCCACTCCACCACCACCACGCCGTCGTGCTGCTGTTGGAGCCATCTTCCTCAACCTCTACCTCCTTCTTGCTAGATCAAGGCACGGGAGACGTCACCAGGCTGCTCGTGTGTTGAACGCGGAAGTGCCATTGTTCGGTGCTAAGATCGGAATCCACCGCGATCTGAATCGCTTTGAGTATGAGTCCTTCATCCGCGTTCTTGCAATGCTTCCATCTCGCGATCTTCAAGGGTATGAAGATGCACTCCCCTCTCTCTCGTTGCTAGTTACTCCATAGATTGATCTTGGTGATGCGTAGAAATTTTTTAATTTCTGCAACTATCCCCAACAACTATATTGTCATAGATCCTTCAACATGTGGTGCTTGCCCCCATCTTTGCTAGCCAAAAATTCCGCACTAAGTAGAGATACTACTTGTGCATCCAAAACCCTTAAACCCAAATCTTGTTTTGAGAGTCCACCATACCTACCTATGGATTGAGCAAGATCCTTCAAGTAAGTTGTCACCGGTGCAATAAGGCAATAAAAATTGCTTCTAAAAGTTTTAGATCATTTAGTGTAAGAGCAAATTGAGCATTGTACGAGCTTGTGATGGCAAAGAATAAAAGAAACAGACTGCACAATAAAGGTTGCCATTATAAGGGGCAATATAACATGACGTTCTCTTGCACTAAGGGCTTGATCATAAAAAACAAAAGGCACATGGCAACCTCTGCTTCCCTTTGTGAAGGGCCTATCTTTTACTTTTATGTATTTAATTTCATGCAAGAGTCAATGTTCTTCTCTCTATTCCTTTTTGTTTTCTCTTTTGGCAATCATCATGTGGTGAGGAAAGATCTAGGCACATATATCCAGTTGAATATGGGTAGCATGAGTTATTATTGTTGACATCACCCTTGAGGTGAATACTTTGGGAGGTGAAACTATAAGCCCCTATCTTTCTGTGTGTCTGGTTGAGACGTTTTGCTCATGTGTACGCGGTGAGTGTTAGCAATCATAGAAGGCTATATGATGGTTGAGTATGTGGACTTGCCTAAAAGGCTCCGATACGTGATTCTTCCTGAAAAGATGATGAATTGTAGTTGCAAAGTTGACTGAGAACATAGTTTGTTGGTCTCCAATAAATTTTATGCTTTAGACTTGATGTTGTGATGAATTGTTACTTATTCATGATAAGTCTATGATAAAAGTTCTATGATAAAAGTTTTATGTTAAAGTGGGTTGTTGTCATAATAAGTTACATGATGCTTCTATATTTGTATTTTGTTTTTATCGACACCTCTCTCTCTAAGCATGTGGACATGTTTTTCAATTTCAGATTTCGCTTGACGACAAGCGAGGTCGAAGCTTGGGGGAGTTGATACGTCCATTTTGCATCATGTTTACCTACTGTTATTTATGTTGTTTTATTGCATAATAATGCTTTTTGGAGTAATTCTAATGCCTTTTCACTCTTAATATGCAAGGTATGCACAAAGGGGGAGAATTCCGACAACTGGAAATCTAGACCTAAAAAAGCTACATCTGGCTACCTATTCTGCACAACTCCAAATAAGCTGAAACTTTACGAGGATTTTTTTGAATAAATGAGGATTTTTGGAGCCAATAAGTACCAGAGGGGGCCCACTAGGTGGGCATAACCCACTTGGGCGCGCCAGGGAGCCCAGGCGCGCCCTGCTGGGTTGTGCTCACCTCGGCCCACCTCTGGTGCCCCTCTTCTGGTACATAAGTCATTTTGACCTAGAAAAAAAATAAGGAGAGGACTTTTGGGACGAAGTGCTGCAGTCTCGAGGCGGAACCTGGGCAAGAGCACTTTTGCCCTCCGGCGGAGCGATTCCGCCAGGGGAACTTCCCTCCAGGAGGGGGAAATCATCATCATCATCATCACCAACAACTCTCCCATCTTGCGGAGGGTTATCTCCATCAACATCTTCAACAACACCAACTCCTCTCAAACCCTAGTTCATCTCTTGTGTTCAATCTTTGTACCAGAACTATAGATTGGTGCTTGTGGGTGACTAGTACTGTTGATTACATCTTGTAGTTGATTAGTATATGGTTTATTTGGTGGAAGATTATATGTTCAGATCCATTATGCTATTTAATACCCCTCTGATCTTGAGCATGATTATCATTTGTGAGTAGTTACTTCCGTTCTTGAGGTCATGGGAGAAAATCAGGTTGCAAGTAATAATGTGAACTTGGTATGTGTTCGATATTTTGATGATATGTACGTTGTGATTCCCTTAGTGGTGTCATGTGAACGTCGACTACATGACACTTCACCATATTTGGGCCTAAGGGATTGCATTGTGGAGTAGTTATTAGATGATGGGTTGCAAGAGTGACAGAAGCTTAAACCCTAGTTTATGCGCTATTCCGTAAGGGACCGATTGGATCCAAAAGTTTAATGCTATGGTTAGAATCTATTCTTAATACTTTTCTCGTAGTTGCGGATGCTTGCGAGGGGGTTAATCATAAGTAGGAGGTTTGTTCAATTAAGAATAGCACCTAAGCACCGGTCCACCCACATACCAAATTATCAAAGTAGCGGACACGAATTGAGCCAACATGATGAAAGTGACTAGATGAAATTCCCGTGTACCCCCAAGAACACTTTTCTTATCATAAGAGATCGTTTTGGCCTGTCCTTTGTCTCAAAAGTATTGGGCTACCTTGCTGCACTTTTGTTACTACTACTGTTACTTGCTCGTTACAAATTATCTTGCTATCAAACTACTCTGTTACTTACAATTTCAGCACTTGCACACATTACCTTACTGAAAACCGCTTGTCATTTCCTTCTACTCCTCGTTGGGTTCGACACTCTTACTTATCAAAAAGGCTAAAATTGATCCCATGTACTTGTGGGTCATCACTGACCTGCACATGGAGTTGTTGTGAGCCCCTGCCTCTTCTTCCCCTAGCCCTATTGCCGATTTCTTCTTCTACACCATCGGATCACCATGGCCGAAGCTTGCTTTTGCTTGATCTCATCATTCGTCACACCACCGTGTCCAACATCTTCATGAGCTCGCTCAGGTTCCGTAGGTGGCTAGAGTTGGTCGAGATTCACGCTGCAGCGACGAATCCATCATCACCTAAACTCCGACCACTGCTCAACCCATAGCCACCTTCACCATAGGCATCCCCACCTCGTCCCGCTTGTGCCACCAGACGCGCCTCGCTACTAGCGTCCCGTAGCCGCAAACCACACCCAAAACTGAGCCTTCTAGCGAAATCTCGACAGCCTCCGCCACGGTTTTGGTCAGCGGCATTTAAACGCCGACGATGCTCATGTGGCGACCACTTAGTTAGTGTTAATTAGAGATTAAGTAGAAATAGAGACACTTACATGTGGGCCCGCTCGTGCTAAAAATAATTAGTATAATTTAATTAAACACTATTACACTAAACGTGTCATAGATGGATGCATCCCACGTGTCAAGTTTGACCCTGGCTGACCGTGTTGACCTGCTGACATCATGTTGTCATCATGCTGACGCAATAAGTAATTTTCTGGATTAAAATATAATCCATGAAATTCCAGAAAATAGTTAAAACTTCAAAATTCATATAAAATCAATTGTAGCTCAGATTGAAATAAATTATATATGAAAAATGATTAGAAAAATCCAAAGAATCCACATGTACCATTTTCATGCATGTTTAAACAACTTATACCTAATGTTTAAGTGAAATCATTTAAATGGCATTTGAATAATCACATTGGAGTTTGAGTTTGAATCTTTGGTTCAAACCCACTTCATTTAATCTGGTTTCTAGTTGCATTAGTCCAAACACAAGCATACTGCTATGTCATGAGCATGCATCATATTGTTGTATTGCATTAATTGTGTTCCTTCTCTGTTTGTCGGTGTTTATCCCCTCTCGGTAGCGGATGATTCCGATGTTGTGATCGTTGACACCGATGAAGAACAATACTATCTTCCAAACTGCCAGGCAAGCAAACCACCTTGAGATTCCTGATACAATCCCACTCTCTTGCTCGTGCTCTCTCTTACTGCATTAGGAAAACAACAATTCAATAGTTACATGTCGCGGTAGTTGAATCCATTCCTTTGCATGAACTATCTTTGCCATAGTAAATAGTAAAACCCACTAGCATGAGTAGGAGTTGTTTGAGCCATGGTGTGCTTACTCATTCATGCTTGCTTGCTATGCCTGTTATGCTTAGAGTTGTGTCAGGTCTGATTTATCTATGATCTATTGGGATAGTTGTGAACATGTCCTACTGTTGAGATTTAAGTGTGTGAACACAATTTGGTAAAGGTAGCGATGATAGGACATGTAAGAGTACATGGTGGGTTGTCTCATTGGGACCGTCCTCGGGAACTGAATCATGTGTTTGTGATCCAAGAACAACTACTACCACACATTGTGTGCTCCGGGCACTCCAAGCTCTCTCGACTTATTAATCTCCTTGATCTCTATCCAAGAGTTGCAACTAGTTTCTGGTGTTTGTAGGATATGTATTGGAGGTCATGCGTAGAGCTGAAATTAGGTGTGGGCTATGATGCAGTATAGACATAGTGGCACGGTGTACCGAGGCACCCGTTTGGTGGGCTTGGGAACCTTGCACACATTGTTTGGGGTCGTAGTGGAAACCTTGGCCGGACTTCCTTGTGAATGGAACTCAAATAGGCTATAAACCTGGACTAGAGACTTGTGTGGTTAGTCAGGTCATGGCCAACACCCCCGCTGGGCTTCATCTTGAAGGTTGCCGAGTACATGTCGTGTGAACGGCGATAAGTGGTGAGAGCGTGTGTGAAGAAGTACACCCTTGCAGGGTTAAATGATCTATTCGAATAGCCGCGTCCTCAGATATGGACTACTTGGAAAGCTTATATGGTTCCTAGAGAAATTGAAATGGATACTCTAAAATGTGCAAGATAAGCATGAGTGTCATGGATGGCCTTCCCGTAGGGAGACGGGAGCAGATCCATAGTGGTGTATTGATATGGTGAATATGTGGACTCATGTGTGCTTTCTCAATTCAAAGAAGTTATTGGTAGTCGTAGTACAGGATAGCCACTGAGTCAAGCTGGCTTGCTGTAGTTAAACTCCACAACCCCATTGTTGATACTGATGAATTTGTAGATAGTTCTGATGTAAGTCTTGCTGAGTACATCTATACTCTCGTTTTCTTAATCTATGTTTTTATAGGGGAGACTTCGGTCTCACTAGTGGTTTCTACGATGAGTCCGATGTTGACCGATTAGCTTGTAGATGGTCAGGTTCCTTGGCCTTCTTCTTTTGTTGTTATATGTTGATGTCTACTACGCAACCTTCTTCTTATAGGCGTTGTTGGGCCTCCAAGTGCAGAGGTTTTTAGGACAGTACCAAATTTCCCTCAAGTGGATGACCTAAGGTTTATCAATCCGTGGGAGGCGTATGATGAAGATGGTCTTTCTCAAACAACCCTGCAACCAAATAACAAAGAAACTCTTGTTTCCCCAACACACCCAATACAATGGTATATTGTATAGGTGCACTAGTTCGGCGAAGAGATGGTGATACAAGTGCAATATGGATGGTAGATATAGGTTTTTGTAATCTGAAATTATAAAAACAGCAAGGTAGCAAGCGATAAAAGTGAGCGAAAACGGTATTACAATGCTTCGAAACAAGGCCTAGGGTTCATACTTTCACTAGTGCAAGTTCTCTCAACGATGATAACATAATCGGATCATATAACAATGCCTCAACATGCGACAAAGAGTCACTCCAAAGTCACTAATAGCGGAGAACAAATAATGAGATTATTGTAGGGTACGAAACCACCTCAAAGTTATTCTTTCCGATCAATCCATTGGGCTATTCCTATAAGTGTCACAAACAGCCCTAGAGTACGTAGTAAAATAACACCTTAAGACACAAGTCAACCAAAACCCTAATGTCATCTAGATACTCCAATGTCACCACAGATATGCATGGGTATGATTATATGATATGCATCACACAATCTCGGATTCATCTATTCAACTAACACAAAGGACTTCAAAGAGTGACCCAAAGTTTCTATTGCGGAGTCAAGACGAAAACGTGTGCTAACCCCTATGCATAGATTCCCAAGGTCACGGAACCCGCAAGTTGATCACCAAAACATACATCAAGTGGATCAATAGAATACCCCATTGTCACCACGATTATCCCACGCAAGACATATATCAAGTGTTCTCAAATCCTTAAAGACTCAATCCGATAAGATAACTTCAACGGGAAAACTCAATCCATTACAAGAGAGTAGAGAGGGAGAAACACCATAAGATTCAACTATAATAGCAAAGCTCGCGGTACATCAAGATCATGCCAAATCAAGAACATGCGAGAGAGAGATAGATCAAACACATAGCTACTGGTACATACCCTCAGCTCCGAGGGTGAACTACTCCCTCCTTGTCATGGAGAGCACCGAGATGATGAAGATGGCCACCGGTGATGGATCCCCCCTTCGGCAGGGTGCCGGAACAGGGCCCCGATTGGTTTTTGGTGGCTACAAAGGCTTGCGGCGGCGGAAATCCTGATCTAGGTGATGTTCTGGAGGTTTGGGGATTTATAGGAGAGGTTGGCATCGAGAACAAGACTGGGGGAGCGCCCTCCACCCTCGT
The DNA here is from genome assembly GCF_002162155.2 of Triticum dicoccoides. Lineage (NCBI taxonomy): Eukaryota > Viridiplantae > Streptophyta > Magnoliopsida > Poales > Poaceae > Triticum > Triticum dicoccoides. The sequence continues at coordinate 516,433,874 of NC_041393.1, read as the reverse complement.
GGGGCCCACAGGACTCCCCTCCGGTAACTCTTCATTCCAGTGTTTTTTTTATTTTCCAGAAAAAATCTCCGTTGATCTTCAGCGCATTCCGAGAACTTTTATTTCTGCACAAAAACAACACCACGGTAGTTCTGCTGAAAACAACGTCAGTCCGGGTTAGTTCTAATCAAATCATACCAAAATCATGTAAAAATATTGTAAACATGGCATGAATACATAAAAAATTATAGATACGTTGGAGACGTATCAAGCATCCCCAAGCTTAATTCCTGCTCGTCCTCAAGTAGGTAAATGATAAAAACAGAATTTTTGATGTGGAATGCTACCTAAGATATTTATCAATGTAAACTTCTCTATTGTTGCAAGAATATTCAGATCCATAAGATTCAAAACAAAAGTTTAATATTGACATAAAAACGATAGTACTTCAAGCATACTAACAAAGCAACTATGTCTTCTCAAAATAACATGGCCAAAGAAAGCTATCCCTACAAAACCATATAGTCTGGCTATGCTCTATCTTCGTCACACAAAATATTTAAATCATGCACAACCCCGGTTTCATCCAAGCAATTGTTTCATACTTTAGTATTCTCAACCTTTTTCAACTTTCACGCAATACATGAGCGTGAGCCATGGACATAGCACTATAGGTGGAATAGAATATGGTGGTGGAGAAGACAAAAGGAGGGAGATAGTCTCCCATCAACTAGGCGTATCAACAGGCTATCGAGATGCCCATCAATAGATATCAATGTGAGTGAGTAGGGATTGCCATGCAACGAATGCACTAGAGCTATAAGTTTATGAAAGCTCAAAAAGAAACTAAGTGGGTGTGCATCCAACTCGCTTGCTCACGAAGACCTAGGGCATTTTGAGGAAGCCCGTCATTGGAATATACAATCCAAGTTCTATAATGAAAAATTCCCACTAGTATATGAAAGTGACAACATAGGAGACTCTCTATCATGAAGATCATGGTTCTACTTTGAAGCACAAGTGTGGTAAAAGGATAGTAGCATTGCCCCTTCTCTCTTGTTCTCTCATTTTTTTGGGGCCTTCTCTCTTTCTTTGGCCTCTGTTTTTTATTTTATTTTTCATCCGGAGTCTCATCCCGACTTGTGGGGGAATCATAGTCTTGATCATCCTTTCCTCATTGGGAGAATGCTCTAGTAATGAAGATCATCACACTTTTATTTACTTACAACTCAAGAATTACAACTCGATACTTAGAACAAAATATTACTCTATATGAATGCCTTCAGCGGTGTACCGGGATGTGCAATGAATCAAGAGTGACATGTATGAAAGAATTATGAAAGATGGCTTTGCCACAAATACGATGTCAACTACATGATCATGCAAAGCAATATGACAATGATGAAGCGTGTCATAATAAACGGAACGGTGGAAAGTTGCATGGCAAATATATCTCAGAATGGCTATGGAAATGCCATAATAGGTAGGTATGGTGGCTGTTTTGAGGAAGATAATGGTGGGTGTATGGTACCGGCGAAAGTTGCGCGGCACTAGAGAGGCTAGCAATGGTGGAAGGGTGAGAGTGCGTATAATCCATGGACTCAACATTAGTCATAAAGAACTCACATACTTATTGCAAAAATCTACAAGTTATCAAAACCAAGCACTACGTGCATGCTCCTAGGGGAAGGGGTAGGGGTTAACCATCGCGCGATCCCGACCTCCACTCATAAGGAAGAAAATCAATAAATAAATCATGCTCCAGCTTCATCACATAACGGTTCACCATACGTGCATGCCATGGGAATAACAAACCTCAACACAAGTATTTCTCAAACAATTAATCCACTAGCATTACTCTAATATCACCATCTTTATATCTCAAAACAATCATAAAGAATCAAACTTCTCATATTATTCAATGCACTTTATATGAAAGTTTTTATTATATCCCTCTCGGATGTCCATCATATTAGGACTAAATTCATAACCAAAGAAAATTACCATTCTGTTTAAGACTCTCAAAATAATATAAGTGAAGCATGAGATTTCATCAATTTCTTCAAAATAAAACCACCGTCGTGCTCTAAAAGATATAAATGAAGCACTAGAGCAAATGACAAACTGCTCCGAAAGATATAATTGAAGATCAATGAGTAGTTGAATAATTATGTAACTATGTGAAGACTCTCTAACATTTAAGAATTTCAGATCTTGTGATATTATTCAAACAGCAAGAAAAACAAAATAAAATGACACGATGCTCCAAGCAAAACACATATCATGTGGTGAATAAAAATATAGCTCCAAGTAAAGTTACCGATGAACGAAGACGAAAGAGGGGATGCCATCCGGGGAATCCCCAAGCTTAGGCTCTTGTTTGTCCTTGAATATTAATTTGGGGTGCCTTGGGCATCCCCAAGCTTAGGCTCTTGCCACTCCTTATTCCATAGTCCATCGAATCTTTACCCAAAACTTGAAAACTTCACAACACAAAACTCAACAGAGAACTCGTACTCCGTTAGTATAAGAAAATAAATCACCACTTTTGGTACTGTTGTGAACTTATTATTAATTAATATTTGTGTAGTATCTACTGTATTCCAACTTCTCTATGGTTCATACCCTCTGATACTACTCACAGATTCATCAGAATAAGCAAACAACACATAGAAAACAGAATCTGTCAAAAACAGAACAGTCTGTAGTAATCTGTAACTCTCCAATGCTTATGTAAATCAAAAAATTCTGAAATAAATTTGTGGACGTGAGGAATTTGTCTACTAATCTTCTTCAAAAAGAAACAACTCAAAATCACTCTTCTTTAAAAAAATGACAGCTAATCTCGTGAGCGCAAAGTTTCTGTTTTTTACAGCAAGATCACATTGACTTTCACCCAAGTCTTCCCAAAGGTTCTACTTGGCACTTTATTGAAAAAAAGCTATAAAACATGATTAATACAGTAGCATAATAATGTGAACACATAAAAACAGTATGGGTTAATATTGGGTTGTCTCCCAACAAGCGTTTTTCTTTAATGCCTTTTTAGCTAGGCATGATGATTTCAATGATGCAAACATAAAAGATAGGAAATGAAACATAATGGGAGCATCATGAATAATATGAATAGCACATTTAAGTCTAACCCACTTCCTATGCCTAGGGATTTTGTGAGCAAACAACTTATGGGAACAAGAATCAACTAGCATAGGAAGGCAAAACAAGCATAACTTCAAGATTTTCAACACATAGAGAGGAAACTTGATATTATTGCAATTCCTACAAGCATATATTCCTCCCTCATAATAATTTTCAGTAGCATCATGAATGAATTCAACAATATAACCATCACATAAAGCATTATTTTCATGATCTGCAAGCATGCAAATTTTATTACTCTCCACATAAGCAAATTTCTTCTCATGAATAGTAGTGGGAGCAAACTCAACAAAATAACTATCATGTGAGGCATAATCCAATTGAAAATTAAAATCAAGATGACAAGTTTCATGGTTATCATTCTTCTTTATAGCATACATGTCATCACAATAATCATTATAGATAGCAACTTTGTTCTCATAATCAATTGGAACCTCTTCCGAAATAGTGGATTCATCACTAAATAAAGTCATGACCTCTCCAAATCCACTTTCATAATTATCACAATAAGATTCAATGCCCTCCAAAACAGTGGGATCATTACTTCCTAAAGTTGACACTCTTCCAAACCTACTTTCATCAAAATAATCATCATAAATAGGAGGCATGCTTTAATCATAACAAATTTGCTCATCAAAACATGGGGGACTAAAAATATCATCTTTATAAAACATAGCATCCCCAAGCTTGTGGCTCTGCATATCATTAGGATCATGGATATTCAAGGAATTCATACTAACAACATTGCAATCATTCTCATCATTCAAAAATTTAGCGCCAAACATTTTAATGCATTCTTCTTCTAGCATTTGAGCACAATTTTCCTTTCCACCATTTTCATGAAAGACATTAAAAATATGAAGCATATGAGGCACCCTCAATTCCATTTTTTTGTAGTTTTATTTTATAGACTAAACTAGTGATAAAACAAGAAACTAAAAGATTCAATTGCAAGATCTAAAGATATACCTTCAAGCACTAACCTCCCCGGCAACGGCACCAGAAATAGCTTGATGTCTACTACGCAACCTTCTTCTTGTAGACGTTGTTGGGCCTCCAAGTGCAGAGGTTTTTAGGACAGTACCAAATTTCCCTCAAGTGGATGACCTAAGGTTTATCAATTCATGGGAGGCGTAGGTTGAAGATGGTCTCTCTCAAACAACCCTGCAACCAAATAACAAAGAGTCTCTTGTGTCCCCAACACACCCAATACAATGGTAGATTGTATAGGTGCACTAGTTCGGCGAAGAGATGGTGATACAAGTGCAATATGGATGGTAGATATAGGTTTTTGTAATCTGAAATTATAAAAACAGCAAGGTAGAAAACGATAAAAGTGAGCAAATATGGTATTGCAATGCTTCGAAACAAGGCCTAGGGTTCATATTTTCACTAGTGCAAGTTCTCTCAATAGTGATAACATAATCGGATCATATAACAATCCCTCAACGTGCAACAAAGAGTCACTCCAAAGTCACTAATAGCGGAGAACAAACAAAGAGATTACTGTAGGGTACGAAACCACCTCAAAGTTATTCTTTCCGATCAATCCATTGGGCTATTTCGATAAGTGTCACAAACAGCCCTAGAGTTCGTAGTAAAATAACACCTTAAGACACAAATCAACAAAAATCCTAATGTAACCTAGATACTCCAATGTCACCACAAGTATCCGTGGGTATGATTATACGATAAGCATCACACAATCTCAGATTCATCTATTCAACCAACACAAAGAACTACAAAGATTGCCCCAAAGTTTCTACCAGAGAGTCAAGACAAAAAGGTGTGCCAACCCCTATGCATAGATTCCCAAGGTCAAGGAACCCGCAAGGTTATCACTGAAACATACATCAAGTGGATCAATAGAATACCCCATTGTCACCACGAGTATCCCACGCAAGACATACATCAAGTGTTCTCAAATCCTTAAAGACTCAATTCGATAAGATAACTTCAAAGGGAAAACTCAATCCATTACAAGAGAGTAAAGGGGGAGAAAACATCATAAGATTCAACTATAATAGCAAAGCTCATGGTACATCAAGATCGTGCCAAATCAAGAATACGAGAGAGGGAGAGAGAGAGAGAGAGAGAGAGAGAGAGAGAGAGAGAGATCAAACACATAGCTACTAGTACATACCCTCAGCCCCGAGGGTGAACTACTCCCTCCTTGTCATGGAGAGCGACATGATGATGAAGGTTGCCACCGGTGATGGATCCCCCTCCGGCAGGGTGCCGGAACAGGGCCCCGATTGGTTTTTGGTGGCTACAGAGGCTTGCAGCGGCGGAACTCCTGATCTAGGTTACGTTCTGGAGGTTTGGGGATTTTTAGGAGAGGTTGGCGTCGAGAACAAGTCAGGGGGCCCCACGGAGAGTCCACGAGGTAGTGGGGCGCACCCTCCACCCTCGTGGGGCCCACGAGACTCCCCTCTGGTAACTCTTCGTTCCAGTATTTTTTATATTTTCCAGTAAAAGTCTCCGTTGATTTTCAGTGCATTCTGAGAACTTTTTTTATTTCTGCACAAAAACAACAACACGGTAGTTCTGCTGAAAACAGCGTCAGTCCGGGTTAGTTCTAATCAAATCATACCAAAATCATGTAAAAATATTGTAAACATGGCATGAATACATCAAAAATAATAGAAAAAATAATAGATACGTTGGAGACGTATCATCTGTACTCAAACAAATTAAGCTTCCGCATGTGCTTGTATGACTTTATATGTTGGGCCATGAGACCCATGTTTGTAATATCATGCTATGTATGGCTCCTCGAAGCTTCTTAAAGAGATACTTTGAGTCATAGAGTTATGTTGTGATGCCATGTTGTATCTACACATATAGAGCATATTGTGTGTATCTTATTGAAATGCTTTGGTATGTGTGGGATTCGACACCTAGTTGTTTATTTGTGGTAACCTTCCTTATGGGGAAATGCCTCCTAGTGCTTCCATTGGGAACACATGGATTGACCAACATGTGTCCTTTTTTGCTCATGTGTCTCTCCCTATGGGGAAATGCCATGTAGTGTTTACCGGAGTCATGATAGCTTGCTACAGGCCGGTCACAGTCGTTGCTGGCCGACACGTGCATTGCTGGGTCATGTATGCCTGTCCCTGTAAGTTTGTGCCACCTTGGTTTATGACTATTCATGTCGACCCAGCTTCTCTGTCATATGGATGCTAGCATCACAATCATATACATGAGCCAAAAGGTGCAAATGGTCCTGGCCAAGGTAAAGGTAGCAGGCGTGGGTTACCATGCGTGAGGACGCAAAGTGATATGATGTGTCTTATGCTAGACCGGCATGACTTAGGATCGGGGTCCCGACATATTCATAATGACACTGAGCTACTTCCTTCCCATTCTTTCCTTGCATGCATGCAGCGTATTAATTATCCCGTTTAATGAAAAGAAAAGTTAGCTTGCAAAGTAGTCATTAAATTTTACATTGGTACCTTTAATATGATTTTGTGGCCTTGTATAAGGGAATGGAGGGAGCATATATGATACAACCAGAATGTTTTTTCGATCCTAATGATGCCGTAAAGGTGTGCAAGATTCAAAGGTCTATCTATGGTTTGAAGCAAGAATCAAGAAGCTGGAATCAATGTTTTTATGAAATGGTTAAAGAGTTTGGCTTCACTAAAAATGATGAAGAAGCTTGTGTATACAAGAAGTTTAGTGGGAGCTCTATTGATTTTCTAATCTTATATGTAGATGACACATTGTTGATTGGAAATGATGTAAAGTTTTTTAGCACAAAAAACTTTCATTGAAGAGTGTGTTTTTGATGAAAGACTTAGGCGAAGCAGCTTATATATTGGGCATAAAGATCTATAGAGCTAGATCAAGAGTCTAATCACGCTAAGCCAAAGCACGTACATTGACAAGGTTTTAAAGAGGTTTAAAATGGAGAACACAAAGAAAGGTTTTCTCCCATTGTCACATGGCACGACACTTACCAGAAATGAATGTCATAAGACAGTTGATGAGTGTGTGCAGATGAGTGGAGTTCCATATGCATCAGAAATTTGATCCATCATGTATGCCATGATATGTACAACACCAGATGTTTTTTATGCACTAAGTGTTAGTAGGTACTAAAGTGATCCTGGAGTGGCTCACTAGGAAACTGTTTAAAATATACTTAAGTACCTCGGAAGGACAAATGACATGCTCCTCGTCTATGGAGGAAAGGAAGAGCCTGTTATAAATGGTTACACTAGTGCTAGCTTCATGACTGATATAGATGATTATAAATCTCAATCGGGCTATGTTTTCACCCATAATGGAGGGGCAGTAGTTTGGAAGAGTTTCAAGCAGAACACCGTTGTGGATTCTACGGCATAATCAAGAATATATTGCAGCTGCAGAAGCTTCGGAGGAGGCGATCTAGATCAAGAATTTTCTTGAAGAAGTTGGTGTGATCCCAAGTGCAATGAACCGAATGGCACTATATTGTGATAATAATGGTGCCGTTGCTCAAGCAAAGGAACCAAGATCCCACACTGGTGGAGAGACCTGCTATACAAACATTTTTTAACCCCTTTTCGCAACGGTGTTTGGAACCGTCGCCAAGTGAGTGTGGGCTATAGGGGGGTCCTTCACACATGACCCAGAAACCGTCGGGGACAGGCCCTCCTGGCACATAGGTTGGGGCAAAATGAGCTCGTGTGTGATCTGACGGGGCATCAAAACCCAATTGTTTCCGTTCGTATGTACATCCCACACGGTGAATCCGAGAAAAACATTTCCGTTCGTATGTATATCACACACAGTTTTGTTTGTGGAAACGTTTGTGCAAGGTGGCCTAACGCAAACAGTTCTCTGTCGGAAGTTGTGTGTGATTGTTAGTTGATCGAACACGCCTACTTTCTAGAAACCATGCGGGTTGTTTGAGTTCATCACCCACGGTGCTGTCTGATTAACCGTCTGCAATAGAAAACCCCAATAAGTAGGGTAATTAGCCTATTATTGATAATCCATGTACTAATCAAATTGATATTTCTTATAAAAACACACCAGATATTTCATATCCATATAATAGCAACCAGGATTTCATAATCGATTTACATCAGATAGCTTCAGCACTCAGTTCCGCCATTACACAACAACACCAAGTTTCACATGCAACATCAAAAACCTTTGGAAAGTAGCATCATACATGGTAAATAGACAGATCAATCTCATCTGGGAAGCTACAGAAGCGAAAGGAAAATATTGAGCCTTCAGTGATGTTGAATGTCCTTACAACTTTAGGCCAGTGGCTATGGATAATTACCCGCCCAACCTTCGTTCGCTTCAGCAAGACTTCAATATTGTACCGTGGGTGTTGAATGAATACCTTCCTCGCCTCTCAACCATGCAGGTGGTTTGAGAGGTAATCATCGGTGAACTGCTTTGCAAAGTACTAAAAACAAAGATATGCATAAATTGCTGCTATAAATTTTGAAATGGCGCAAGGGGTAAACAAGGTAAAAGAGTTAGTACCATCATGTAGTTGACTGATGTCTTTGTCATTGTGCAAACAAAGATCTTGCTATTATTTGTCGCAAGTTTCTTCATCATAACAATCTTTCTGAGTTTCTTAACTTGACTGATATTCATGGACATCTCATTTCCCCATATGCAAATGGGTCGAATAGTGGGTCTAAGCCTCTGACAGCAGGACCTACATGTGCAAGACCAAATTGTAAGAAAACTAAATATTAGAATGATTCCTGCAACTGCACAATAATGTGCTATTAGCCAAAGGACCATGCTTGAACAAACCTCGATGGTAAACCGCAGTGTCTCCCATTGTTTCCCTGCAACACACATAAGGAAGATCTTGATTAGGTTAACTGAGAGTTGTCATACTATCAGTATAATATGTATTGAGTACAGCAAAATTCGATTTATTTCACATGTGTAATAATACAAAATTGTACCCACAACAAATGAAAATAAAATTGTAGAACTGAACCAAACAGTTAAATGGACAGCAAATCAAATGAACCAAAATAGTTAATTGAGCACGACATTGCAGAATAGAAACATGTACTAGAAGATAAGACAATTAACAAAATAAAGAATGCTTGAGAACACTACTACGAAATGTAGCAATTGTTGGACCAAACTGTTAACTGAACATTACGTTTTAGAGGACCAAAGTATTAACTAAACATTACAATTCAGAGGACCAAACTATAAACCAAACATCAGATTGCATATTAACATTACAGAGGACAAATCACTAGAAGGCATTGGCGATGTCCTCGAGAAAACAACACAAACTGTATTTTAAAGTAGACAACCATGTGGCGGTGTTGACGATGGCCTCGAAGACGAGGTGCTCCTCCAAGATATGGCGGTCGGCACACATGGTAGCCATAGCGACCTCATGCGCGCGTGCGACCACGATTTGCTTTTCCGCTGCCAACTGAGCTCCACGTTATACTGCGTGCAAAATGGTTGTGGGCGACACTGAATTGGAGGAGGGGGACAGTGATTTCGGTGGAAGGTGTCGCGCCGTCGGTCGGGGCATGTGGGACGGGAAAGGAGGAGGATGGTGTGGGTGGGGTGTGGATTACCTGACCATATCGACAAGGCCGCACAGCAAGAAGAAGGGTCAGCGGCGAGGAGACCGTGCAACAATAAGAAGGGCCGCTGGCGAGGAGGCGTCACTACGAGAAGAAGGGTCGGCGACAAGGAGGCGGCGCTTCAAGAAAAAGGGTCATCGGCGAGGAGGCGGCGCTGCAAGAAGAAGGATCGCTGGCGAGGAGGCGGTGCTGCAAGAAGAAGGGTCGCCGACGAAGAGCCTGAGCTGCCAGTAAGCAGTAGTGAAGGTTTGAACTTGGAAAGGAAGGAGGAACAATGGAAATGTGTCTTTTGGTGGGAGGGAGGGGGCGGGGAGATAGATATTTCCGCGGTGGCAAAACTTTTTTGCTCGGTGCCACGAGAAACTGGCGCGCAAGTGTGGTTCAAGCGGGGTCTGTGGACTATAGAAGACGAAGCTTTCTGCGTAAGCCAAACAAAACGGTGCGCCAAGATATTTTATATCGCATCCCACACGATTCTTTCTAGTAAACTATTTGTGTTATACCTGATTTTTTTCATTATGTTTTGAAAGAGAAAATGGTGTTACAGAGGGAAAGGATGGTGTTTGAATTGCTAGAACATTTATGTACAGTGAACATGCAACTAAATGAGTGTCGTGTTTAAATTTGGAATTATTCCGGGTTCGTTTGACTTTTTATGGATTAATTGAGTTTCTTGGCATTTAATGTGCAAAAATCAATTTTGAACTACAAGCACGTGCTCCAGTGCACCAAAGTTTGTTTAAAAAACACATGTATGTCTTTGGGTGAATTTATAGGTTCCATGCAAGAAATGGGAATGAAATTCAAACATATGGGCATCGTGGCTCGGTCGGGAACATTGAAAAACTTGGTTTTTAAATTCCTGAAAATTCAAAACTCGCCTGAAAATCATGAAACTTCGCATGGTGTCATTTCATGGCACCGACATGCTGTGGTAAAAAAATTGGCCGCATTTGGACAAGTTTTTGGTATAAGCTTCTTGCAAACTGGAGCTTCTCTCGAGAAGACTCGTGGTTCCCGAGGGGGGCGTGTCACCTTTGTGTTTGAAACGATATACGCTGCCTCCCCCCCTTTTTTACAGAGGCGACATAGAACTATATGAGTGCGTGCTAAAATTTGGAATTATTCCGGGTTCGTTTGGACTTTCTTATACATTAATTGAATTTCTGGTCATTTAATGTGCATAATTCAAAATTTGAACTACAAGCACATGCTCCAATGCACCAAAGTTGGTTGGAAAATCACATGTGTGTCCTTGGGTGAATTTCTAGGTCCCATGCAAGAAATGGGAACGAAATTCAAATATCTGGGCGTCGTGGCTCGGCCGGAAAGATTGAGAAACTTGGTTTTTTTAATTCGTGTAAATCCAAAACACGCCTCAAAATGATGAAACTTGGCATGGTGTCATGACATGGCACCAACATGCCGCGGTATTTATTTGGCTGAATTGGGACAAGCTTTGGTATAAACTTTTTGAAACCGGAGCTTCTCTCAAGAAGGCTCATGGTTCCGAGAGTAACGCGTCACCTCCGTGTGTGAAACGACATATGTACACTGCTTTCTCATGCCTTAATTTTTTACACAAGCAGATTAGACCAAATAGAAGTATCGTGCTAAATTTTAGAATTATCCCTGGTTCGTTTGGCCTTTTTTATACATTAATTGAATTTTTGGGCATTTAATGTGCATAATTCAAATTTGAACTACAAGCACATGCTCCAGTGCATCAAAGTTGGTTAAAAATCACATGTGTGTCCTTGGGTGAATTTCTAGGTCTCATGCAAGAAATGAGAATGAAATTCAAACATCTGGCGTCGTGGCTCGGCCGGAAAGATTGAGAAACTTTGTTTTTTAATTCCTGTAAATCCAAAATACGCCTGAAAATCATGAAACTTGGCATGGTGTCATGACATGGCACCAACATGTTGTGGTAATTTTTCTGTCCAATTTGTGAAGGCGCGCATATTAACAATCAAAAAGTCATTTTGAAACAAGTGTTGTCACGTTACGAATCGAAAACACAACTATTATTGAAACTGTGGGCGTTCTACTTACCAATTACGTGGCGCCACATGTCCCTTTTTTTATTGGCTAGGAGGTGCTGTGCGGGGTAGCTATTTGGATACGGGAGGCGTGCGATCAGACCCCTGCGCATGCTCATCGGGAGGAGAGCCCTTTGACCTCTATCCGCCGCTCACGTCCCTCCCAATGTCTCCATGAATGGCGCCCGAGCCCCTGTTTCATGGCGTGGCTATGTCTCACTGGACTGAGATTTAAGAGAGAAAAAATGAAAATCTAAAAAGAAAGTTTGGCATGGATCTTGATGTAAGATCCGGCGGACCTATATGGCATCGACTGTGACTTATAGCAAGCGTGATGAATATAAGGACGATGACAGTGGATAATAATCGTCTTACATATTTAGGAACATAATTAAAAAAGCCACATGCGGCAACTCCCGAAATACACAAGGGCAAAAGAATAAGGAAGACAACGATCTGGCTCGCCGATCTCTACTTTCTTGATGTGTTGCTGCAAGCCGTGGGAACTAGTCTCCATGGCGAGCGGCGATGAGCTCTTTCCTGTCCTCAGTATGCTGCTTGAGAGCATCCACGAATTCCTCCACCAGCCTTTTGCGCTTCATGCGCAGCACAACATTCTCGTCCATAAGTTTCTCGATGATGACGCTGGTCCTCTTCGACAAGGCAGTGGTCTCCTCCTGCTGCTCCTCACTTCCGACGATCTTCGCCCTCAGCAGGTCGCGCTCGGCCTGGAGCTTCTCATTGCTCTCCCTTAGTTGTCGGATGATGCCGGTAGCCTGTTCAAATGAGGCTTTCATGTCGTCCTGCAACCTTGCCCAACTAGAGATCTGATCCATCTAGCTATGAAGGGAGATAGTAATGAGAGGTGAGTTGTTATGCATGGTGGTAGCTAAAGTCCCTTTGGCATAAGTGACTTTTCGATAGATGAGGTGTCGGGCTTCTTATAGCGTTGGCACAAGTGCATTTTTGTTGTATAGAAATGACTCATTCTCACTTCTCTTTGTCTTTGTTATTACCTTTTTGACACAAGTGCCTTTTTGTTGTGTGGAAAGGGCATTTTCTCACTTCTCTCGGTCTTTTTGCTTGCCTTTTTGGCATAATTGCCTGTTTGCCTGCCTAACTGGTCCAAAGTAACGATTTTTCTTCATAGTCCAAAATAATTTACCAAAATAATTAGAGATAAAAATTGGGGTCGTGCGTAGCTACCACCATGGATCGAAAATTATTTCTAATAATACATGATGCTTTCAATTGGTCGCAAATGGTTGGCATAGGAAGAAGAGCATTTTTAGTGTCCAACATGATTAGGGGTGGATCGAAGGTGAGGCAGAGCTCAAGGGTTAGATCACCAAATATTACATATATCTATTTGGGGGACAGATGAAGGGAATGTCATCCTCAATGAGATCCGAACAGATAATATTTCACAAGTCACGGCAGAAGAGAATGATATCCACATGTCACCTTTCTCTGAGAAGGAGGTGAGAGCCACAGTGTTGTGAATGGAACATAACAGATATCTAGGCCTTGATGGCTTCCCCGCGGAATTCTATCAGAATGTTTGTGATGTCATCAAGGCTGATAATTTAGAATTGTTCAATTGTCTTCGTGCTGACTAACTTGACCTATTCAGGTTTAATTTTGGTGAGGTCATTTTGTTGGCGAAAACTAAGGAGTCTGAGTGGATCCAACAATATATACCCATGTGTCTCCTTAATGTCACCTTCAAGATATTCACTAAAGTGGCTACTAATTGGCTCAACACGGTTGCTAACCATGTCATCCAACCATCTCAAACAACTCTCATGTAAGGAAGAAATATACTCGGCAGAGTAGTAATCCTACATGACATTGTTAACGAGATGCACCCGAAAACACATGAATGTAGTAATTTTCAAGATTGACTTTGAAAAGTCTTATGCTAAGGTCAAATGACCATTCCTTCAACAGCCCCGAGAATGAAAGGTTTCTTCGATAAATGGCACATGTGGATCCAAAATTTTATTACTGAAGATAGTGTAGCTGTCAAAGTCAATGATGATGCTTTATTCGAATTCGATAGTTAGTTTTGTAGACGTGGTCACTTCCTAACAAACACATAAACCATACGTGACTCGTCCATACCAAACCAGTTTTCGCGTCGGGGGCGTATCCTGGGTGGGAGCTCCGTCATCTAGTGTTAGCGCGGGCCCGAGGACCTGGACAGATTAAACTAGTGGGGACATGGGCGGATGGTGGTGGTCTGGTTGGACCCCTACGGATTAGTATAACGCAGAAAAGGGCCAGTAATGCTACACGTACAGGATTATACAGGCTTTTACAGGTTGATTTAAAAATAATGTGACGTGGAAGTTTGTGATTGGATTTTATTTGCCAAAGCAGGCCCCACCCCCTGAAAATCAGGGGGGCAGTGTTTAGTTTGTTGGTATGTCCTCGTACGGGCCTGTAGGTGCCCGTACGTTTAGCATTTTTGGAAAAGGGCGGACGCCGGTGGAGCCTAGCAAGTCATACGTTGAGCAGTGCCTCGCCCCGCCGCCAGATCTCGCCTCGCCGTCCACGCATCGGATGCTTGGTGTTGGTGGACAGGGCTGCAGGATACAGAGAAAGAACGACGGGGAGACCGTGATCTGTCCGTGTGACACAGTCACAGATGATGAAAGTGAGCTGTTGAGACAATGGAGTTGTTGTAAACGATAGGGTCATATCTGAAAAAAATTGAACGGACCAAAAGTAAAAACAGTCTCTGCTGTAGTGTAGTATCTGCTTTTGATGTAGCGACAGTCGGCCAAGTCTCAACACGTCGCTGGTCAGTACAGGCTATATTATTGGTGGCCACCCGCATTAGCAATTTAGCATATGCTCTGCTGCTGTCACAGTGATCGGGCCGGGCAGGTCTGCTTTCACGCCGATACCATACATAGTTCACACACAAAGGTTGGAGTAATGCACAAAGGGGGCGTATGGTGGAGCCCGTGCAAGCGAGCAACTTGTGGCCAAGATGAGTCCAGAGACATCGGTACACGGGGCGCAGCCAACTTGCACGTTTCCGTCAGTCGACTCGACTGGGCGTCACCACGTCGCCGTCCGGCCACTGCTGATTGTACTACGTGCAACTTGCCGGCCCCCCCGTTCCATCAGACCTTTCAAAGCCCAGCGAGCTGAGCCGAGCGCCATGCATTCCAGACCCACAGACGACCGCGCGTGATTAATGGGGGAGGCAACAACCTTGTCCCCGAACAAGGTCGAGTACCCGAGGGTGGAGGCGGTAGATGCGGCTTTGGCTTTGACTCTGAGCCCCGGCGGCGGCGGCGGCCGCAGCTGGGTGGTGGAGATGGAGAAGACGATCGGCGACATGAACATCGACCCGGCGGTGGAGATGGCGCGCTGGAAGCGCCACTCCGTCTACCGCGTCCCGGAGCGGATCAAGAACCTGCACAACAGCAAGGCGTACCAGCCGGAGCTGGTCTCGCTGGGGCCCTTCCACCACGGCGACCCGGAGCTGCTCCCCATGGAGGAGCACAAGCGCCGCGCCGTCGTGCACCTCGTCAAGCGCTCCGGGAAGCCGCTGCGGGAGTTCGTGGCCGCCGTGGCCGAGGTGGCCACGCAGCTGCTGGACGCCTACAAGGACCTCGGCGACGAGTGGCGCGGCGTCGACAACAGGGAGCGCTTCGTGGAGCTCATGGTCACCGACGGCTGCTTCCTGGTGGAGGCCATGCGGATGGACGCGCTGCGAGGGAAGGTGCACGAGGACTACGCGCCCAACGACCCCGTCTTCAGCAAGTACGGCTACCTCTACCTCTGGAACTACATCCAGTCCGACATGGTCGTCATGGAGAACCAGCTGCCACTTCTCCTCCTCCAGAGGCTCCTCGTTGTCATGGATCATGACAGATATCAGGTACTGTACTGCACTACTACTACTCCACTTTATTTCATCGATCCGTAATTTTTTGGTCCTTCCTTCTTTATTAATCCCCCCTCCCCCTTTTAGTTTACCAATTCCGACCGACCAGATTTAAACCGACAATAATCACTTCACTGATAGATTTACGTACATAGCAGTATTGATCACTCGGATTGGTACTATCTATCGGCAGTTTAATTGGGTTCAGTTAGTTAGCTTGACTGGATTGGTGCTGGCTTCAGTTTAATTGGCGTAGAAGGCATGGCTGAGCTAGTGTTCTTGCATGCCGACCTCGACGGCGACAGATGAAAGAGACATGATAGATTGTCGGCAAACTTTGTGTGATAGTGATGTAATCTTAGCTCTTCTCGCTTCCGTTGCTGTTGGCGCCTCGACGGCGCTCCACCACGCGCCAGCCTCCACTTATACCTTCGGTGGCGATCGATGCGTACGGCATCGAGCTCGCACGCTGATGGATAGAGGGAACAAGGGGAATGAAAGAACAAACAACAAAGTTCCAGTAAGAAAAAATGACTGAATGAAATGAAAATAACTGCCTGTCGAGTTAAATTTTCAAGCCCATTTCACAAGACGTTGTCTGATTAAACCGTTATCATTTCACTAACTTGTATATACACATATATGGGCACTGTGACTTGGACAAACCCGTTCCTGTTAAATTCACAATCCAGTTCCGCGAGTAAAATTTTCAGTGTTTATTTTAGAAGTGGAAGTGGAAGCACTTTTGCTCTAAGAAGTTGAAAATTCATATATTCATTCAGCAAAAAAGAGATAACTATAATGCAGATTAATCAAAACAGTCTTGCTAAGTCTCAGTCGACTAAGACTTAATAAAGTCTCAGTCGATGTTATATCCGTAAGGTATTACATTAAGATCCATGCAAAATTTTCTTTGTAGATTTTCTTTTTCTCTCTTGCATGTTATATCACTTGACTATCTCAGTCGACTAAGACCTAGCCGAATATATGGAACCTGTTAATCTTATTGAAAAATATGGTTAATGGAGACCGAGGCAACCATGTTAGTTCTAACTGATTGCTATAGAATGCTTCAGGAGTAAGCAGGTTGGTGCTCGATTCTCTCTGTCCGTGGCGGCGGCACCTGGTAGGCATCAATCACCTCGGGCTCCACCCTCTCGACATCTTGTACACAAGCCTCACCCATGGTGACCACCAAGAGCGCACAGGATCGACAGCATATGTCATGCCCTCGGCGATGGAGATCTACGAGGCTGGAATCCACTTCAAAGTGAGCGACACCGACAGCCTCCTCGACGTCCACTTCGAGCACGGCGTGCTGAGCATGCCGGCGATCAGGGTCGACGACCGGACCGAGAAGAAGTTCCTGAACCTGATGGCGTTCGAGCGGCTCCACCCGGGCGCCGGCAATGACGTGACGGCGTACGTGATCTTCATGGACAACATCATCAGCTCGGCCAAGGACGTGGCGCTGCTGAGGTCCAAGAACATCATCGAGTGCGGGCTGGGCAGCGACGAGGAGGTGGCCAAGCTGCTCAACAACACCCTGAACAAGGGCGGGGTGATGAGCCCGTCCAGCCGGCTCCACGACGTGCAGCGGCGGGTCAAGGCCCATTGCCGGATGAGGTGGAACAGGTGGCGGGCCAATTTCTTTCAGAGGTACCTGAGGAATCCCTGGGTGTTCATCTCCCTCGTTGCCGCCGTCGTCCTGCTTGTGGCCACCCTCTTGCAGACTGTGTATACCGTTTTGCCATTTTACTCTAACACTTAGTACCACCTGGATGTACACTGTAATTTTTCTAATATTGATTAACGCATACGCTTTGTCCTACTGATTAGTTCGTGGAGTCTCTCTCTCTTTCTCTTGTTTGTTTATGAGTACTCTGTCGCATAATCTGTGGCCATATGCGTGCCACTGCTCAATTTTTGTCTTCCATATAAACAGTCATAGTTGAGCTTTTTTACCGTATTGTGTTCCCAAGGCATAGAGTGGGCTAGTATGACCGCTCACTAGCTAGGTAGAACCTGAAAGGATAGATCGACACAGTATGCTACTAATCTCCGTGAAAACCTCAAAAACCCTGCGGTAATTAGGGTTTCAAGCGGACCAGACGGTGCTCGTCAGATCTTCATGGCGAGGTGGCCCGGACTTCCGTTGGGAGATGGCGACACCGCCCAGCAGCATGCAGCGAGATTTGGTCCTAGCCCCTTGGGCTGGGACTCGGCTCCCCTGACATACTGCAGGGCGCAGTTGGGTCACTGACAGGTGGGCCAACTTGCTTTCGGGCCCACCTGTCAGTGGCCCAATTGCGCCCTGCAGTACGTCAGAGGAGCCTCGTCCCTTGGGTTGCTAGGGCACGGTAAGCTTGGGATCACCGACGAGGAAGCGACTCCGTTGGTGATTGATGATAGATAAGAAGGGAAGCCGGTGAACGGGCTCGTTGCTTAAAGGGTTTTTCGCCGCAATCTCTTCCATATCCAGAACATCTCAAGCGCGCTTCAACCGGCATGGGGACACCCTAGAGGACTCTAGTTCAGATCGATGGGGGGCTGTAACATCCCAAATTTTTAATTTGAAATGTTACACATAGGTCATCAAATGCATATCATATTTTAATTGCATTTTGGCGTGATCCTAGAAATTCTAAGCAACTCAAGGACCGACGGAGAGAGTTGGGGATTTCATTGATTTTCAAATTTGAATTTTCTCAAATTTAAAAAGAGGATCATTTTGGTTTTAGTATTATTCTCTTCGAATATTTCCAATATTAAAATAAAAGAGAGGGGATAAAATGACTTCTCCAAAATAAAAGAAATATTTGAGGAAAAGTGTTAAAATCAAATAAATATTTTATTTGGATTTTTATTGCTATTTTATTTGGATTAGAAAAATAGGCATTTTTCAAAATTGCATTAGTATCCCAAATAAATGTTCATTTTGTCCGCAATATTATTAGAGGACCGCGAAAACTTATTTCGGGATTTTTGGACTCCGTTTGGTATTTCTTCTATTTATTTTACTCCGTCCGTTTTAAAAAAAAGTGAACCGACCTACCGGCCGTGCCCGAGCCGGACTCTCCCGGCCGGCCTTTTTAAGGCGAGCCCAAGGCCCCGTCAGCCCCAAGCCGCCCCACCCCGCCCTAACCCTAGCGCCGCCGCCCCGCGCCGTCGCCGCTTGCCACCCGCGCCCCCCGCGCCGCCACCGCCACCCCGCCCGCTGGAGCCGCCGCCGACGGCACCGCCGCCCCGCCGGAGCCTCGCCGGAGTTAGCCGCCGTCGCCGTTTTTCTTTTTCAGTTTTACGTAAAAACCGTTCGGGTTTTTTTAAAACCCTAGATTGTTTTTTTATTTTTTAGATCGGTTTTCTGCAGTTAGGTTATTTTGCAAACGCTTGTTCGTTAGCCCGTTTTAATGAACGAATTCGTTTGTTTGCCTCTGTTAGCGGACGTTTGTCCGATAGATTTTCTTTTTCTGTTTTTTTGCCAGGGACCTATATGTGATTATTTTTATCGTAGATTAGCCCCTGAACTTCAAACCCTCGTAACTTTTTAACCGTTAGTCGGAATCCAGTGAAACCAACGCCAACATCTTCGTCTCGAGCCCCTCTTTCTGTTTAAGAAACTTGAGCAGGATTTTGGCAAATTAAAATTTGGTTTCAAGCAGATTTCTTTTCGAACTTCTTTAGGGCGTAGTTTGAGTTTCGTAGCTCTGATTCGAGTGATTCTTTTTGCAAATTGAAGCTCTTCAGTTGAAATTTCAGTTTGGATCTTCTTATTTGAGTTTTACCCGTGCATCTATGCTTGAGTGGTCATGTATGCAATTGTTTGTTTGCGATAGAATTCCTAAAGTGCGAAGCGTGCTAACTACGAGTCTTTAGGGTTTGCAGGTTATCAGCAAGGCAAGTAACACTTTGATCATATCTTTTATTACCCAGTTTTTATGCATTAGTTCCAATCCTCAAACATTGCATGGTTAAGATCTGAATAACATGTGGGTTGGGAAGTAGATGATGACGTAGAACCTATTGCCTTTTGTTATCAGACCTTTGGGAGTTGCTACGTCTTGAGCTTGCGTTGGTTTTCCTTGAAGGGGAAAGGGTGATGCTGCAAAGTAGCGTAAGTATTTTTCTCAGTTTTTAAGAACCAAGGTATCAATCCAGTAGGAGGCTCCTCAAAAGTCCCACGCACCTACACAAAGAAACAAGAACCTCGCAACCAACGCAATAAAGGGGTTGTCAATCCCTTCACGACCACTTGGCAAAGTAAGATCTGATAGAGATAATATGATAAGATAAGTATTTTTGGTATTTTTATGATATAGATTGGAAAGTAAAAGATGCAAATAAAAGTAGATGGAAAACTTATATGATAAAAGATAGACCCGGGGGCCATAGGTTTCACTAGTGGCTTCTCTCAAGATAGCATAAGTATTACGGTGGGTGAACAAATTACTATCAAGCAATTGACAGAAAAGCGCATAGTTATGAGAATATCTAGGCATGATCATGTATATAGGCATCACATCCGCAACAAGTAGATCGAAACGATTCTGCATCTACTACTATTACTCCACACATCGACCGACTCCTGTCTGCATCTAGAGTATTAAGACATAAGAGCAGAGTAATGCATTAAGAAAGATGACATGATGTAGAGGGATAAACTCAAGCAGTATGATATAAACCCCATCTTTTTATCCTCGATGGCAACAATACAATACATGCCTTGCTGCCCCTGCTGTCACTGGGAAAGGACACCGCAAGATTGAACCCAAAGCTAAGCACTTCTCCCATTGCAAGAAAGATCAATCTAGTAGGCCAAACCAAACTGATAATTCGAAGAGACTTGCAAAGATAACCAATCACACATAAAAGAATTCAGAGGAGATTCAAATATTTCTCATAGATAAACTTGATCATAAACCCACAATTCATCGGATCTCGACAAACACACCGCAAAAAGAGTTACATCGAATAGATCTCCAAAAAGATCGAGGAGAACTTTGTATTGAGATTCAAAGAGAGAGAGAAAGCCATCTAGCTAATAACTATGGACCCGAAGGTCTGTGGTAAACTACTCACAACTCATCGGAGAGGCCTTGGAGATGATGTAGAGGCCCTCTGAGGTTGATTCCCCCTCCGGCGGAGCACCGACGAAGGCTCCAAGATGGGATCTCGCGGATACAAAAGGTTGTGGCGGTGGAATTAGGTTTTCGTGGTCGCTTCTGATGTTTTCAGGGTATGGGAGTATATATAGGAGGAAGAAGTAGGTCAGTTGATGCTCGAGGGGCCCACGAGGGTGGGGGGCGCGCCCATTCCCAGGGGGCACACCGGGCACCCTCGTGGCCGCCTCGTTTGTTACTTGACGTCCACTCCAAGTCTCCAGGTTTGCATTTGTTCCAAAAAGATCGCTCCCGACGGTTTCATCCCGTTTGGACTCCATTTGATATTCCTTTTCTTCGAAACACTGAAATAGGCAAAAAAAAAGCAAGTCGGGCTGGGCCTCCGGTTAGTAGGTTGGTCCCAAAAATGATATAAAAGTGTAAAGTAAAGCCCATAAACATCCTAAACGGGTAATATAATAGCATGGAACAATAAAAAATTATAGATACGTTGGAGACGTATCAAGCATCCCCAAGCTTAATTCCTGCTCGTCCTCGAGTAGGTAAATGATAAAAACATAATTTTTGATGTGGAATGCTACCTAGCATATTTCTCAATGTAATTTTCTTGATAGTGGCATGAACATTCAGATCCAAATGATTCAAGATAAAAGTTCATATTGACATGAAAACAATAATACTTCAAGCATACTAACAAAGCAATCATGTCTTCTCAAAATAACATGGCTAAAGAAAGCTATCCCTATAAAATTATATAGTCTGGCTATGCTCTATCTTCATCACACAAATTATTTAATCATGCACAACCCCGATGACAAGCCAAGCAATTTTTTCATAGTTTAGCAATCTCAAACTTTTTCAACTTTTACGCTATACATGAGCGTGAGCCATGGACATAACACTATATGTGGAATAGAATGGTGGTTGTGGAGAAGACAAAAAAGGAGAAGATGGTCTCACATCAACTAGGCGTATCAACGGGCTATGGAGATGCCCATTAATAGATATCAATATGAGTGAGTAGGGATTGCCATACAACGGATGCACTAGAGCTATAAATGTATGAAAGCTCAACAAAAGAACTAAGTGGGTGTGCATCCAACTTGCTTGCTCATGAAGACCTAGGGCGTTTTGAGGAAGCCCGTCATTGGAATATACAAGCCAAGTTCTATAATGAAAAATTCCCACTAGTATATGAAAGTGACAACGTAGGAGACTCTCTATCATGAAGATCTTGGTGCTACTTTGAAGCACAAGTGTGGTAAAAAGGATAGTAGCATTGTCCCTTCTCTCTTTTTCTCTCATTTTTTTATTTGGCATTTCTCCCTTTTTTTAAAGTCCGAAATCTCATCCCGACTTGCGGGGGAATCATAGTCTCCATCATCCTTTCCTCACTTGGGACAATGCTCTAATAATGAAGATCATCACACTTTTATTTACTTACAACTCAAGATTACAACTCGATACTTAGAACAAAATATGACTCTATATGAATGCCTCCGGCAGTGTACCGGGATATGCAATGAATCAAGAGTGACATGTATGGAATTATGAAGGTAGCCTTGCCACAAATATGATGTCAACTACATGATCATGCAAGAGCAATATGACAATGATGATGCGTGTCATAATAAACGGAATGGTGGAAAGTTGCATGGCAATATATCTGAGAATGGCTATGAAAATTCCATAATAGGTAGGTATGGTGGCTGTTTTGAGGAAGGTATATGGTGGGTGTATGGTACCTGTCGGTGTCAAAACCGTCGGATCTCGGGTAGGGGGTCCCGAACTGTGCGTCTAGGCGGATGGTAACAGGAGACGAGGGACACAATGTTTTTACCCAGGTTCGGGCCCTCTTGATGGAGATAAAACCCTACGTCCTGCTTGATTAATATTGATGATGTGGGTTACAAGAGTAGATCTACCACGAGATCAAGGAGGCTAAACCCTAGAAGCTAGCCTATGGTATGATTGTTGTTCGTCCTATGGACTAAAGCCATCCGGTTTATATAGACACCGGAGAGGGCTAGGGTTACACAGAGTCGGTTACAATGGTAGGAGATCTATATATCCGTATCTCCAAGCTTGCCTTCCACGCCAAGGAAAGTCCCATCCGGACACGAGACGAAGCCTTCAATCTTGTATCTTCATAGTCTTGGAGTCCGGCCGATGATGGTAGTTCGGCTATCCGGACACCCCCTAGTCCGGGACTCCCTCAGTAGCCCCTGAACCAGGCTTCAATGATGACGAGTCCGGCGCGCATATTGTCTTCGACATTGCAAGGCGGGTTCCTCCTCCGAATAATTTATAGAAGATTGTGAACACCAGGATAGTGTCCGGCTCTGCAAAATAATTTCCACATACCACCGTAGAGAGAATAATATTCACACAAGTTCAATCTGCTGACGTATTCCGTGGCGTGACATCACACCACAACCAAGCCTTTATTTGAAACGTTTTTATTGTACCACTTCAGCGCGTTTAGCGAAGCGGTTTCCTTGGCACGTCCTGTCGAAGCAGAGATCATGTTCCCCTTATTCCGGGATTCCCATCAATACGGACGTGGGTAACCCAACCGCGGCCGTTGCCACGCCCCCTCCATCGAAGGCGGGTTCCAAACGGTCATGGGGACGGCTCTTGGTATTCTTCCTCTTTATAATGAGACCAAGGCCCGTTCTTTTTATTCAATCTTCTATCGAATCCGCCCCTCTCCCTGAGTTCCAACACCCAGGGCTCCGAATTCAGGTACCTTCGATCCTCGACAATGTCCGGTCCTGATCTACGAGGCCGGTGGATGCCCTCCTCCGTCACGCAGGAGGACGTGCTAAAGCTGAGAGATGCCAGGTATTTAACCTACGAGATTTCGCATAGGCTGCCTACCCGAGGGCAAGTTATCCCAACTCCCGAGCCCGGCGAGATCGTCGTGTTCATGTCTCACTTCTGTCGAGGTTTAGGCTTCCCGACGGATCCCTTCATGAGGGGGCTCATGTTTTACTATGGGCTGGAATTCCACGACCTGGCTCCGGAGTCCATCCTCCATATCTCATCATTCATTGTCGTTTGTGAAGCCTTCCTCCGCACTACCCCTCACTTCGGCTTATGGCTCAAAACCTTCAACGTGGAGCCGAAGATGATTGAGGGGCGTCAGGCAGAGTGCGGCGGGGCGGTTATAAGCAAGAGGGCCGAAGCTCCATGGCCCAAGGGCTCTTTCCAAGAGGAGCTCGGCTTGTGGCAACAGGAGTGGTTTTATATCACCGCTCCCCCGGGCAGCAGGCAGAAGCCGTCGCCCGTCTTTCGCTCGGGCCCTCCACAGCAGCTGACGTCATGGGTCAACAAGGGGCGTGACTGGGGGTCGCCCAAAGACGTCCCCCTGTTGCAGGACCGGATTCGAGTCCTCCAAGAAAGGGAGATCAATCTGGTCGCAGTGGTGCAGGTCATGTTGATCCGGTGCCTACTGCCCTGCAAACGTTGCCCCCTCCGCCTGTGGGAATTTAATCCGGAGGGGCTGCGAGCTCTTCAACACTTCATGGGTTTGACTCCCATGGAGATGTATAAACTGTTCTTCGGATCGCAAGAGACGCATCCGGAATTGACCGAGGACGCTGGCCTAAGCTACAATCGCCAGGATACTCAAGTAAGTAGCCCTGTGTCCGGACACACCATCCATTTATTTATCGTGAGCTTGCCTTTTAACCAGCTATCCCTGGACAGGAGTGGATAGCGCAAGCAAAACTGATACGGTGTCCGGCCCCCCTCCCTGAGACCACGCAGGATCCCGTGTTAATCAAAATGTTGGAGGTTGCACCTTCAAATGAGGGCGAAGGGGGGCACGGGGAAACTGTCACCTCTGCCAAGGAGGCGTTTAGTAAGGGAGGAATCGAGAGTCCCTCCTTCCAGGGGGAGAAGCGGAACGCTTCCGAAGACCCGGAGGCCAAGGCCTCAAAGCGGGGAAAGAAATCTGTACCGGAAGGTCCTGCGCCAGAAAGCGCCCCGGCCGTACTGTCTCCTCGGAGGAATCAGCCCTCTAACGAGCCGTAAGTAAAAAGGGGGATTTTATAATTATTAGACACCCCTGCTTAATGTCTAAAGGTAACCGAAGTTTTTACCTTGTAGTTCAGATCTCAGCCCATCTGAGCACAGCTCATCTTCGGGAGACCTTCGTCCGGAGATGATGGAGAGCAAAACGCCTCCATCTGCCGCCCCATCGCACGGGGCGGACGACCCTGAGGTGTCGTCGCGGAGGGTCTCCCCGAGTCCGGCGGGGCCGGAGAGTTTGGCACCCATTGGAGTACGGCCGGTGGAGCTGCAGGATTTGCTTAATAGGGCGTCCATCTCAGAAGATCACCGCACATTAATGGGTAATGTGATTGAGAGGATCTCGTCCGCTGAAAGCGGGTTGTATGAGGCCGTCGGAAGTTTACTGACGGGATTTGAGGTACGCAAAAAATGACATACCTGTTGACAGTTTTGCACATGAAGTGCGCCCTGTATAGTAGCCCCTGAGACTTGGTATGCTGTCGAAAACGGCAGCGTGCCTAGGATCATAATCTCAGTTATTAACTGTCGCCTTGCCTGTGCAGGTGGCGGAACGTTCAGTGGCCAGCCGCATGGATGGATTCGCCGAGCTGAAGAAGCAACTCGACGCTGCAGATGCGGACATCTCACTGGTCAATAAACGACTTGATGAGTCACAAGGTATGTGATTGCGCCGCGGTCGCTTTAGTAAGGGAGCTGATGCCCATTCCTTACAAGTTGTATGCTTGATGCAGATGGTGCTGCTGCTGTGGAAGACCTTCGAGCAGAACTTGCTCGGGCCAAGGAGCAAGCCAGAAAAAGTGAGGCGGCTGCCTTGAAGGCAGCGGAAGAGCTAGAAGCTGAGAAGGCTGCTCACTGCCGAAGCAGGGAGGAGATGGCCGGAATGGCCATGAAATTAAAAGTTGCTACCGACCGCCTGGAGGTTCTTGAAGGAGAACGCCGAGCGGAGCAAGAGGACCTGAAGAAGGCCGATGCCGAAGCCAAGGATGCCCGTAGTGCGATGCGGGCTATGAAGGAGGAACTGCGTCAGGTCGGAGACATTGTGGCTGGAACGCCCTTTATGTTGCATAGGAAGTCCACGGATCCGAAGTATGCTCAGCGGGGCTGATTGTACAGTGTGGAGGATCCTTATCTGGACTTGGCATCGAGTGCGGCTGACGCAGTCGTGCACTTTCGAAGCCAGGAGGATCATGAAATGGAAGAGCTTTTCTAGTCTCAATTCCATAGTCCGGAGCGTCCACTTCCGTTGAGTGATCGGCTGGTTGAGTGGGCTGAGCTGAATAGATTGTCCGGACTAGCCATGACGGATGTGGTAACTCATCTGTGGCCGAAAAGCCCCAAGCCGAAGAGTTATTTTGGCTTGTTGCAGCAATTCCTTGGGGCAGTGCCGCGTATTAAGGCGATGAAGCGGTCGGCATGCATAGAAGGTGCGCGGATGGCTCTCACCCGTGGTAAAACATACTGGGCGGAGATGGATGCCACCGCTGTTGCATCCCGGGGTTCGGACAAAAGCCGATTCCCCACCGAGCATTACTTTGAGGAAGTCCTGCAGGGAGCTCGTATAATAGAGTCGCAGTGCTCGAAAGATGTTATGTTAGAATGACATGTATGATTTCTAAGATCATGTTTGTAATGCAATGACTTTTTATACTTGTGTGTTCAAGTATTGAACTATCTCCTGTGCGGCCGTATATGTATGTATAATCTGAAAGATGGCAGTCTTTGGCTTCAGCCCCCACGCACATGGTGCGGGGGTGTTTGCAAAAAGAAAAACGCTTTTTCACACTTAATCCAACGTCTTGGTCCTTTTAAGGAGGTGATAGCATAGCAAACTTGGCAACCGGACTATAATGCTTTATCACTTTCACTTAGCCATAGGAGCTCGAATGTGGGGCTACTATATAGCCCCTGATGGCACCGCGCTTCTCCGAACTTGGGGCGCGTATGTGCCTGACCGGGAAGCGGTCCTTCGTCAAAGCGGAGGAATTCTAAACATTCCAATGGTCGATCGAGTGGTTGACCAGTCTCTCGCTATATCATGACAGTCAGTTTTCGGCTTTCTCTACTGAGGTGCTCTCCCGGCCGAACCGGGGCACAATCGCAGTAGTTCTCCTGGTGCCGCGTTAGCCGATGATACGGAACGTAAGGCAGCAAAACACAGGAGCCGGGCAAACCCAACATTTGACCAAAGACATGATTCGGAGCTGATGCATATAAGGCCTAACTCGAGATGCCGAACACTCCCTGAGGTGTTCGGTCTTTATGATATCGGGCAGAATAAAGCCCTAAGCCCCTAGTGTCCAGGTACAGGCGGGAACTTCTGACGCGGCCGATGCCAAAACGCCAACCTCCTCCTCGGCTCTGGTAGGAAACCGGGGGATGTGTATCAACAAGAGATAGTGAGAAAGGTTTACGCAGGGTCTTAATCTGAAAAGAATCCTTGCAATGGGTCCCTACTGCACGTATGCGCCTGTGTCTCCGTTGTGCTGTATCCTGGACGGGTGTAGCACGTGCTTCATCTGTAAAAGAGAAGGACTTAGTTTCTAAGAAATATCGTGCAAAAAGTGTATCAAAATAAAGTATAATTTGGAAGATGAAGAAAGTTGAGCTTTATTGGCTTTCATCATTTATGCGCGCGGCCCCCTAAAAAAAGGGGGTATGCGGCTGGGAAGCCCCTTGCTGGACTCGTCTAACCATGTCCGAGGTCTAAATGACCTATTTTTAGGGGCTTTGACCTGCAAGGTCGGAATAATGTGTGGCTGTCTAGGCAGCCGCACATTCTCCGTGGTCGAGAGACACCTGGAGTTTTTAAGAATATGCCACGTGGACCGGGCATTTTTAAGCGTAAGAGACGCGTAATGCAGTATTGCATGAAAAGCGCGCGAAAGCTGCACGCCCCAGTAGTGCTTAAGGGCTACTGCTAAATGGGGCGATGGAGGGTGAGCTTTTCGCGACGGAGGTTGTCGGATGAACCGAACACGACCCCTAGTGGTATAGAGCCTGTAAAATTGGCTAAAAAGGCCTGGCGTCACTCCTTTGAAGGAAGTGCTGCTATAACGAATTTTGGTGGGTTCTATCCCCAGTCTGCGGACATTGTCCTAGTATAGCAGGGGTCGCGCTGCGTGTTATCATGTGAAGTGAGTTCACTGTTTTGACTTCTAATGGGAAAGTCTTTTGGTTTCCGGAGCGCTGCTTTTGGGTTTCGTCACTGTCACTTGGTGTGTCGAGCTCTTTGTGTTCGGCGTTAAGTCGGCCGGACTGCTTGAAGACCCAACAATCTCTGTGGGTATGGTTTGCAGGCTTCCCGGAGGTACCGTGTATTTGACACAGTCTATCCAGAATCTTGTTGAGGTTGGATAACTCGTCACTGTTATCCTTTAAGGGCAGTGTTTTGTTGTTCGGCCGAGTGCTTTTGAATCCGGCGTTGACCGCCGTACTATTTGGGCCATTCTCCTTGTTCCGGCGCTGATCTTTTTTGCGTCATGATTTCCCATTTCCATCCCTGATTTCGGATGTACTCAGGTCGTTGGTGCTGCATCTAGCCAACCAGCTATCTTCCCCCGCGCAAAAGCGGGTCATGAGACTTGTTAGTGCGGCCATTGTTCTTGGTTTTTCCTGGCCGAGGTGTCTGGCGAGCCATTCGTCTCGGATGTTGTGTTTGAAGGCTGCCAAGGCTTCACCGTCCGGACAGTCGACTATTTGGTTATTTTTAGTGAGGAACCTGTTCTAGAATTTGCGTGCTGATTCTCCAGGCTGTTGAGTTATGTGACTTAAATCATCTGCATCCGGAGGCCGGACAAAAGTCCCCTGAAAATTTGCTCGAAACGCATCCTCAAGCTCTTCCCAACTCCCAATCATATTTTCTGGGAGGCTTTTAAGCTAATGCCGGGCCGGCCCTTTGAGCTTGAGGGGAAGGTATTTTATGGCATGGAGATCGTCTCCTCTTGCCATGTGTATGTGTAGGATATAATCCTCAATCCAGACTCCGGGGTCTGTTGTTCCGTCGTATGCCTCTATGTTTATGGGTTTAAATCCCGCTGGAAATCCATGATCCAGTACCTCGTCGATAAAACATAGTGGGTGTGTGGTGCCCCTGTATTTGGGTGTGCCGTTGTCTTCAAATGATCGGCTGGTTGTGTTACTTCCTGGAGTCTTCTTTTTTGGCCCATAGATAGACCTGGCCGGGTTATCCTTTTTCTGAAGATCTTTAGGCTGATCATGTGCCGGCTTGTGTGTGGCGCCCCGTGTTGCTCTTGGCCTGTCATCTGGTCGTCTATCCGGCCAGGCGGCCCCTTTCTTTTTTGACTGCGGGGGCTCGAGGGCCTCCTCGTCAAATTCGGGCAACAACTTGCGCTTCGGGTAGCTCTTTGTCTGGTGACTAGTGCCATATTTATCTGCGGTGTTGAGTACTTTGCTCCATCTTATTCTGAGTGTGTCTTCCGTTGTTTTGAGCTTCCGCTTTTGCTTCTTCAAACTTCTTGCAGTGGCGACGAGCCTGTTATGGGGATTCGTATGCTCTGGTGATGTGAGATCATCTTCGCCGGGGATGGGTTGCTTGTCCGGTTCATGTCCGGCTGGCTGCTTGATGACGTGTGCGTCGTCCACTGCTTCGCCCTGCTCTAGGGACGGGTCCATATGGGTACCGTTTTTGTCGATGCCGGTCTTCGGGCGGCGCTTGCGTCGCCGCTTTGTTTGTCTGTTGGGGGAGTTGTCCTTCGCCATGTCCTGTTTTTCCTCATTGTCGCTTCCTTTTGGTGTGTCCACCATGCATACCTTGTGGGATGGGGTGGCTTTCCTGCGCCCGTTAGGCGCTGGTTCTTGGTCGTCTCCGGCATCGTCGTCCATACCGTCGATGTCCTCAGAGTCGTAATCTAGCATGTCGGTTAGGTCGTCGATAGTGGCTACCAAGTGGGTGGTGGGTGGGTTATGAATTTCTTCGTCGTCCGCATCCCAACCGTCCTGGCCGCAGTCCGGCCAGGCCTTTCCTGATAACGAGAGGTACTTTAGCGAACTCAAGATGTCGCCAAAAGGTGAGTGTTGAAAGATGTCCGCTGCGGTGAACTCCATGATCGGCGCCCAATCGGATTCGACTAGAGGGGGCGCGGGAGGTCCGGAGTCCGGCAAGGAGTCCGACACCTCGGAGTCACGAGCTTCATGGGGGACAAGATCGGTGTTCGGCTCTATCGCCGTAGAGGTTGCAGCCCCCGAGGTGGTGTCTAGCCATCCATCCTTGGTCTGCGCAGCCGGCTCCGAGTCGAAGATCGGAGCGGGTTCGAGTGCGGCCTCCAGGGTACTGTCCGGCTGCAGAGCTAAATCATGCCCATCATGATAGTACGGCACGCTCGGCTGTGGCTCGAATCCGTCGAGGATCAAGTTCCCGCGGATGTCAGCCGTGAAGTTCAAACTTCCAAATCTGACCTGACGGCCAGGGGCATAGCCTTCGATCTGCTCCAGCTGGCCAAGCGAATTGGCCCACAGTGCGAAGCCGCCGAATACGATCTGTCCCGGGAGGAAGGTCTCACCCTGGACTGCATCGTCATTAATGATCGAAGAAGCCATCGAGCCTATCGGTGACGACACAGAGGAACTCTTAATGAAAGCACCAATGTCGGTGTCAAAACCGGCGGATCTCGGGTAGGGGGTCCCGAACTATGCGTCTAGGCGGATGGTAACAGGAGACGAGGGACACGATGTTTTTACCCAGGTTCGGGCCCCCTTGATGGAGGTAAAACCCTACGTCCTGCTTGATTAATATTGATGATGTGGGTTACAAGAGTAGATCTACCACGAGATCAAGGAGGCTAAACCCTAGAAGCTAGCCTATGGTATGATTGTTGTTCGTCCTATGGACTAAAGCCATCCAGTTTATATAGACACCGGAGAGGGCTAGGGTTACACAGAGTCGGTTACAATGGTAGGAGATCTATATATCCGTATCGCCAAGCTTGCCTTCCACGCCAAGGAAAGTCCCATCCGGACACGGGACGAAGTCTTCAATCTTGTATCTTCATAGTCTTGGAGTCCGGCCTATGATGGTAGTTCGGCTATCCGGACACCCCCTAGTCCGGGACTCCCTCAGTACCAGTGAAAGTTGCGGGGCACAAGAGAGGCTAGCAATGGTGGAAGGGTGAGAGTGCATATAACCCATGGACTCAACATTAATCATAAAGAACTCATATACTTATTGCAAAAATCTACAAGCCATTGAAAACAAAGTACTACGCTCATGCTCCTAGGGGGATAGATTGGTAGTAAAAGACCATCGCTCGTCCCCGACCGCCACTCATAAGGAAGACAATCAATAAATAAATTGAGCTCCAACTTCATCACAAAGCGGTTCACCATACGTGCATGCTACGAGAATCACAAACTTCAACACAAGTATTCTTTATATTCATAATCACGCAACTAGCATGACTCTAATATCACCATCCCCATATCTCAAAACAATTATCAAGCATCAAATTGATCATAGCATCCAATTCATTTCCTATGATAGTTTTTATTATACCCAACTTGGATGTCCATCATTCTAGGACCAATTTTATAACCATACCAAATTCCATGCTGTTCTAAAAGACTCTCAAAATAATATAAGTGAAGCATGAGAGATCAACAATTTCTACAAAATTAAGCCACCGTTGTGGTCTAAAAGGTATAAGTGAAGCACTAGAGCAAAACTATCTAGCTCAAAAGATATAAGTGAAGCACATAGAGTATTCTAATAAATTCCAAATCAAGTGGGTTTCTCCAAAAAGGTGTGTACAGCAAGGATTATTTTGGAAATCTAAAAAGAAAAGACTAATATCATACAAGACGCTCCAAGTAAAACACATATCATGTGGCGAATACAAATATAGCTCCAATTAAGTTACCGATAGACGAAGATGAAAGAGGGGATGCCTACCGGGGCATCCCCAAGCTTAGCATTTTGGTTATCCTTGAATATCTTGGGGTGCCATGGGAATCCCCAAGCTTAGGCTCTTGCCACTCGTTATTCCATAGTCCATCAAATCTTTACCCAAAACTTGAAAACTTCACAACACAAAACTCAACAGGAAATCTCATAAGCTCCGTTAGTGCAAGAAAGAAAAACCACCACATAAGGTACTGTAATGAACTCATTCTTTATTTATATTGGTGTTAAACCTACTGTATTATAACTTCTATATGGTTCATACCCCCCGATACTAGCCATAGATGCATCAAAATAAGCAAACAACACACGAAAAACAGAATCTGTTAAAAAACAGAACAGTCTGTAGCAATCTGTAACTTTAGAATACTTCTGGAACTCTAAAAATCCTACCAAAATAGGAATTCCTGGGAAATTTTTCTATTGATCTACATCAAAAAGAATCAACGCACAAGCATGTTTCTGTGAATTAATAAAACTATTTTCGTGCGCGCAAAAGTTTCTGTTTTTCAGCAGAATCAAATTAACTATCACCGTAGGTTATCCTATAGGTTCTACTTGGCACAAACACTAATTAAAACATAAAAACACATCTAAACAGAATCTAGGTGAAATATTTATTACTAAACAGAAGCAAAAAGCAAAAACAAAGATAAAATTGGGTTGCCTCCCAACTAGCGCTATCGTTTAACACCCCTAGCTAGGCATAAAAGCGAGGATAGATCTAAGTAGTGCCATCTTTGGCATTCAATTCTTCAATAGAACACTTATAACCCTTAGGAATTTCTTCCTTTTTAGTAATGATTAAACTCCTAGGAAAGAATCAAGAGATTCATTTGTTGCAAAAGGTTCCTTAATGAAAGAGAAAAAAGTTGGGATGAACACTTATTGATTTGAGATCCGCATTTCCTTTACTAGAAGATTCACCCTTATTTTTAGGAACATACATTAATTTGGCAATTTTAGTAGGAGGAGTTGGAGTATCTTTCATGGATGAAAAGGCAGCCCCTAAGTTGGTAATGATATCCTCAAGTTTACCGATTCTTGAAGAATTTTAATCTATTCTTTCATTAACTATAGGTTCTTTATCCTTAAAACTTTTCAGAGTAGCTCCAACCGTAGATCCAAATTGGGTGATTTGATTGTGGATCTTTTATCCAAATTTTCAATCATCTCAACAGTGGCAACTTTATTTTCAATAATTTCAAGCCTTTGCATTACATGTTCTAGAGTTAAGATAGTTCCATTAACCAAGAGAGGTGGTGGACCAAACAAATCTAACATAGCATTATAAGCATCAAAAGTGTGGCTACCCAAGAAATTCCCTCCGGTAATGGCACCAATAATACATCTATTCCAAGGAGTAATGCTTACATAAAAATTGCAAAGAAGAACGGAAGTAGATTGCTTCCTAGTAGATCTATTTTGAGCGTTACAAATTCTATGCCAAGCATCTTTTAAATTTTCTCCCTCCCTTTGTTTAAAGTTAAGAACTTCATGATCGGGAGTATTAACAATAATAGTAGGACTAGCCATGACGAGATAAATGATCTAACACATGAGCACACAAAAAGGCAGGCGAAAGAGAGAGGAGATTGGGAAAGAGAGGGCGAATAAAACGGCAAGGGTGAAGTGGGGGAGAGGAAAACGAGAGGCAAATGACAAATAATGTAATGTGAGGGAGATGAGTTTGTGATGGGTACTTGGTATGTCTTGACTTGAGCGAAGACCTCCCCGACAACAGCGCTAGAAATCCTTCTTGCTACGTCTTGAGCTTGTGTTGGTTTTCCTTCAAGAGGAAAGGGTGATGCAGCAAAGTAGCGTAAGTATTTCCCTCAGTTTTTGAGAACCAATCTATCAATCCAGTAGGAGGCTCCTCAAAAGTCCCACACACCTACACAAACAAACAAGAACCTCGCAATCAACGCAATAAAGGGGTTGTCAATCCCTTCACGGCCACTTGCGAAAGTGAGATCTGATAGAGATAATATGATAAGATAAATATTTTTGGTATTTTTATGATATAGATTGGAAAGTAAAAGATGCAAATAAAAGTAGATGGAAAACTTATATGATAAAAGATAGGCCCGGGGGCTATAGGTTTCACTAGTGGCTTCTCTCAAGATAGCATAAGTATTACGGTGGGTGAACAAATTAATATCGAGCAATTGACAGAAAAGCGCATAGTTATGAGAATATCTAGGCATGATCATGTATATAGGCATCACATCCGCAACAAGTAGATCGAAACGATTCTGCATCTACTACTATTACTCCACACATCGACCGACTCCTGTCTGCATCTAGAGTATTAAGACATAAGAGCAGAGTAATGCATTAAGAAAGATGACATGATGTAGAGGGATAAACTCAAGCAGTATGATATAAACCCCATCTTTTTATCCTCGATGGCAACAATACAATACATGCCTTGCTGCCCCTACTGTCACTCGGAAAGGACACCGCAAGATTGAACCCAGAGCTAAGCACTTCTCCCATGGCAAGAAAGATCAATCTAGTAGGCCAAACCAAACTGATAATTCGAAGAGATTTGCAAAGATAACCAATCACACATAAAAGAATTTAGAGGAGATTCAAATATTTCTCATAGATAAACTTGATCATAAACCCACAATTCATCGAATCTCAACAAACACACTGCAAAAAGAGTTACATCGAATAGATCTCCAAGAAGATCAAGGAGAACTTTGTATCGAGATTCAAAGAGAGAGAGAAAGCTATCTAGCTAATAATTATGGACCCGAAGGTATATGGTAAACTACTCGCAACTCATTTAAGAGGCCTTGGAGATGATGTAGAGGCTCTCCGTGCTTGATTCCCCCTCCGGCGGAGCGCCGGCGAAGGCTCCAAGTTGGGATCTCGCAGATATAGAAGGTTGCGGCAGTGGAATTAGGTTTTCGTGGTCGCTGAGGGAGTCCTGGATAAGGGCTTATCCGGACAGCCGGACTATGTACATCGTCCGGACTATAGAAGCGTCAAGATACAAGACTCAAGACTTCGGCTCGTGTCCGGATGGGACTCTCCTTTGCGTGGAAGAAAAGCTTGGCAATCCTGATATTATGTTTCCTTCCTTGTAACCGACTCCATGTAAACCCTAGCTCTCTGGTGTCTATATAAACCGGAGAGCATGGTCCTTAGAAGACCGATCACAATTACAATCATACCATCATAGGCTAGCTCTTAGGGTTTAGCCTCTACGATCTCGTGGTAGATCTACTCTTGTATTCCACATATCTTCAATATTAATCAAGAAGGAAGTAGGGTTTTACCTCCATCGAGAGGGCCCGAACCTGGGTAAACATTGTGTCCCTTGCTTCCTATTACCATCAGCCTAAGACGCACAGATCGGGACCCCCTACCCGAGATCCGCCGGTTTTGACACCGACATTGGTGCTTGGATTGAGAGTTCCTCTGTGTCATCGCTTCGAGGCTTGATGGCGTCTTCAGTCGTCAACGACACGGTCCAGGGTGAGACTCTTCTCCTCGGACAGATTTGTGTTCGGAAGCTTCGCACTGCGGGCCAATTCACTTGGCCAGTTGGAGCAGATCGACAGCTTCGCCCCTGGCCGCCAGATCCGGTTCGGAAACTTGAACTACACGGCAGATGTCCGCGGAGATTTGATCTTCGGCGGATTCGAGCCTACGCCAGGAGCGCCAGACAGCCACGACGAGCACGGCCTAGACCTGCTGTCGGACAGTGCTCGAGACATTCTCCCCGAGGCAGCCCCGGATCTAAATCCAGGGCAGGTTGTGTTGCATATGGACGGAGGGCTAGACCCCGCCCCGCAGGCCACACACTTATCGGCGGTGGAGCCGAACACAGGTATCACCTCTGTGGAGGCCTGTAACCTTGGGCCCCCGGACTCATATCCGGTTGTTGGTCCTGGTCCGCTCACTCTCGAGCCAGCCGAGCCAGGCTGGGCTCCTGTAATGGAGTTTACCGCTGCGGACATCTTTCAGCACTCGCCTTTTGGCGACATGCTAAACTCATTGAAGTCTCTCTCTTTGTCAGGAGGCTCTGGGTCGAACTATGTCCGGCCCAAGTGGGAAGCAGGCGACGAAGGAATTCGGCGCCCACCCACCACCCACTTCATTGCCACGATCGAAGAAATAACCGACGTGCTTGACTCCGAAGACATCGATGGTATGGACGACGATGCAGGAGAGGCTCCAGAATCCCTGGAGCGCGGGACTAGTACCTTGTCACACAGCATATACATGGTAGATACACCCAATAAGGACGGCAATCCGGACGATAAAACACTCGGGCAAAAGCCAAAGAGGCGGCGCAGACGCCGCTCAAAGTCTAGCAATGGCAAAAATAGCAACAAGAGCGCAAGAAGGGTTGATATACCCGCAAACTCCGGAAGCAATAATGACCACATGGACCCAACGATGGAGCAGGACGAGCCAGGTCACGCCAAATCAAGTTCAGAGCAAATAAACGATCACAATGATTCGGAGGGACGAGCTCACGATGCCGCCCCAGAACAGGAAGACAGTCCGGACGATGATGCATTCATCATCCCGGACGAACAAGTGGAACGAGACAACCTCCACAGAAAGCTTATGGCCACCGCAAGAAGTCTAGAAAAGCAGAAGCAACGGCTCAAGGCCGCACTGGAAAATCTAAGTCACAAATGGAATAAGGTGCTAGGCGCCGAAGAAAGATATGGCGATGACCGCCATACAAAAAGCTATCCGAAGCGCAAGCTACTGCCAGAATTCGACGACGCGGCCGTTCCACCAAAAGAAAATTCAACCAAGAAACCAGACGTACCGCCTCACAACCATAATAGAGCGGCCGCGGACACTGCGCACGATCCACGCGATCATCTGGATAAAAAGATCGGTGCAGCCAGGTCCATATATGGATCTAGAAGACACACCCCAGCGCAGGACTATGGTCACCCAAACGCTCATAAAAGCCAGATACCAGTTCGGAATCAACCCCGGACACAACAACAGCCGACTAGATGCCACAATGCGTCCAGATACAGAGGGGCTGCTCACCCCCTATGCTTGATCGAATAAGTACTGGACCATGAATTCCCACAAGGCTTTAAACCTGTGAACATAGATGCATACGGCGGCACGACAGACCCAGGGGTCTGGATCGAGGATTTTATCCTACATATTCACACAGCTCATGGGGATGACCTCCACGCCATCAAATACCTTCCCCTCAAGTTGAAGGGACTAGCTCGACACTGGTTAAAAAGCCTCCCCGTAAACTCAATTGGGAGTTGGGAGGAACTCGAAGACGCTTTCAGGGCCAATTTTCAAGGGACTTATGTACGACCTCCGGACGTAGACGATCTAAGTCACATAATCCAACAGCCCGGAGAGTCCACTCGCAAGCTTTGGAACAGATTCCTCACTAAGAAGAATCAAATTGTCGATTGTCCGGACGCTAAAGCCTTAGCGGCTTTCAAACACAGCATCCGTGACGAATGGCTCGCCCGACAGCTCGGCCAAGAAAAGCCAAGGACAATGGCAGCCTTAACAAGCTGTATGACCCGCTTTTGCGCGGGTGAGGATAGCTGGTTGGCCCGTAAAGGCACCAGCGACCCCAGCACATCCTAACTAAGGGATGGCAACGGGAAGCCACGGCGTAATAAAAACAAACACCAAAACAAGGAAGAGAGCCCGTACAACACAACGATCAACGTCGGATTCAGGGGCTCTAGACCTGATCAGCAAAAGAAGCCATTCAAAGGCAGTAAAGATGGACCGTCCGGTCTGAACATAGTCCTGGACAAACTATGCCAAATTCATGGCACCCCGGAGAAACCTGCGAACCACACCCATAGAGAGTGCTGGGTCTTCAAGCAGGCCGGCAAATTAAATGCCGAACACAAGGGGAGGGGCACACCAAGCAAAGACGAGGATGAACCTCACCAGCCGAACACTGCAGTACAGAAAAAATTCCCGCCAGAGGTTAAAATAGTAAACATGATCCATACGACTCACACATCCATGAGAGGGCATGAACGCGCACCCATAGAAGCACACGATGTAGAGCCCGTCGTACCCATGTCTCACTACTAGAAGACTCATCCGATCTCTTTCGATCACATGGACGGCCGAACTACAATTCGGCGAGGAGGATCACAGGCCTTGGTGCTTGACCCAATAATCGACGGATACCGATCTCACCCGTGTCCTCATGGACGGCGGCAGTGGTCTCAATATAATATACGAGGACACTATCCGCAGAATGGGGATAGACCCATCCAGAATTAAACAAAGCAACACCACCTTTGAAGGGGTGATACCAGGTTGCAGCCTGCGCCAGGAGCTCCGTCGTGCTGGAAGTAACATTCGGCTCCCCAGGCAACTCCAGAAGCGAAGAGCTGCTCTTCACTGTCGCACCCTTCCAAAGAAGCTATCATGCATTGCTAGGAAGAACGGCCTTCGCCCGCTTCAACGCATTGCCGCACTATGGCCACCTTACACTCAAGATGCCCGGTCCCCGCGGTGTCATCACCGTTAGCGGAATCATAAAGCGCCCTTCACGCGTAGAGGAATACGGGACGGCCCTGGCGGTCGGACTATAAGCGGCCTCCAGTTTTAGAAAACATGATTGATCATCACGACCACAGACACGGTTAGACAAGTCCGGTAGCCGGGATAAAATCCAATAGGGCACTGTATATTTAATCCCATAAGGGAAACCAGGGGCTGTCTATATTTAATATAGCCCCACGCTTGGCTCAACCTTATTGGCAGGCCAACAGCTTACACTCTTATTATTGATCGCATACTTACGTTGCACCCTCCTACGAGTTTTTCTTTTTTACAGACAACGTTCGCGCGATACCCTTCCAAGATACGGCACAACGGAGACAAAGGCACAGACGTGCAGCAGGGCCCCGTGCAATAGGTTTCTTTTTAGATTAATCCCCTGTGTAAACCTTTTCTACTGCCTCTTATTGTTTAACCATCGCATGGGTTCTATACCCACAGAGGATACTGCCGTTTTTGTCATTTGGCCACGGCAGACTAAATTGCATGTACCTAGAAATAAAGGGCTTAAAATAGGCTCTTGTCAGCCTATCTTCTTTTACAAAAGACCGAATACCCTCGGGAGTGTTCGGTGTCACGAGTTTGGCCGTATATGCATCAGCTCCAAATCATGTCTTTGGTCAAAATGTTGGGTTTGCCCGGCTCCTGGGTTTGCCGCCTTACGTTACGCTATCATCCGGCTAAGGCAGGCCAAAGGAGAACTACTGCGATTGTGCCCTGGTTATTCCGGATGAGCGCCTCAGTAGAGAAAGCCGAAAATTGACCGTCATGATACAGCGAGAGACTGTTCAACCACTCGAAGACTCACCGGAATCCCTAAAGATTCCTCTGCTTTAACGAAGGGTCGTTTCCTGGTGATGTACAGACGCACCCATATTCGAATGCACATGGAGGTACCAGGGGCTACATAGTAGCCCCACCATTAGACTCCCATGGCTAAGCGAAAGTGTTACAGCTATATAGCCTGGTTGCCTAGTTCGGCGTGCGATCACCTCCTTAATGGACCAAGACGTTGGATCAAGTGTGATTATGCATATTTTTCGCCAACACCCCCGCATTGTCCACGAGGGGGCTGAAGCCAACGACTGCTATCTTTCAGAATACTTATACATATAAGAATAGCCGCAAAGGGAGGACAATCATACTTCCGGGCAAAAGTATAAACATAACCTCATAATTAAACTAAACATTGTTTTCTACAATGATTCGACTTATCACTCGAATAAAATAGTCTTCGAGCACTACGCCTCTATCAGGCGGGCACCTTCTGTGACTTGCGCCAAGTAGTGCTCGGCCAGATGTTGGCCTCCCGCCAGATCCTGGCTCGCTATTACAGTGGCCTCCATATCCGTCCAGTAGGGTTTAACGCGGGCTAGAGCCATCCGTGCACCCTCTATGCACGCCGACCTTCTCAGCGCGTCAATCCGGGACACAACTCCAAGGAATTGTTGCACCAAACCAAAGTAGCTGTCCGGCTTAGGCCCCTTCGGCCAAAGATGGTCTATTATAGACTGCATTGCAAGTCCGGACAGCCCGTGGAGCTCCGCCATAGCAGCCACGTTCTCATTCAGTGGCAGCGGGCGAGTGGGAGCATCAAACTGTGACCAGAAAAGCTTCTCCACTTCTTCATCACCTTGACCCTCGAAGAACTTGACAGCGTCAGTTGTACTATTCGCCAAGTCCGCATATGCGTCTGCAGGACTCATGCGACCCGCCAGGGGAGCATACATTGGATCCAAGAACTTCGTCCGCAGTAAGTACGAGCCCCCAGCCATGATTCTGTCAGCCTGTTGGAGCTCCTCCCGCATACTCCGGATCTCGGTCCGCTTTTCCTTGGCGGCATTGCGTGCCTTGTCCAGCTCGGCCGAACTAGCCTTATTCTCCTTTTCAAGGAGTGCGTACCAGTCGGCGGCATTTTTTAACTCCCCAGCCATTTCGGCCATCTTTTCCTCGCTGCAGCGATGAGCAGCCTGTTCGGCTCTCAATTCTTCGGCCGCCTTTAGGGCAGTCGCATTGCTAGCCCGAGCTTCTTCCTTGGCTTGAGCAAGTTCCGCCCTCAGGGCCTCCACGGCAGCAGCACCATCTGCAGTGCCAACACATTGCATTAATATTATGCCTCTTTGGAATTTTCCTATACATTATAATAAAAACCAAGCACATACCCTGGGACTCCACAAGCCATTTATTCACCAGCGTGATATCGGCATCGATGGATCCGATTTGCCTCTTTAGCTCGGCAACTTCAACAGACTGGTCGGCTGCCGGATCCCTGTATACCTGCGCACATGTACGGCGCAGCCATTAGTATATGATCCCCCGTTTGCCGCCTATGGCGGGCAACTAGAGTCTCAGGGGCTACTATCTATAGGGAGCACACCTAGCGCGTTCTTCATAACCAAAAAATTGTGCATTTTTTCACTACATACCTCAAAGCCCTTGAGCAGGCTTGTAAATGCCTCATTCAAGCCACTGGTAGCAGATGAAATCTTTGTGAGCACCATGCTCATTAAAGAGCGGTGCTCCTCTGAGAGCGCGGCTCGCTCTAGACGGCCCGTCAGTACGTCCGTCCAGACACTAAACTGCACCGGACCCTTCTCATCGCCCCCTATGGGAGCCAAACGCTCCGGGCTCAGGGCGGCTGACGTACTAGCCTCCGGCTTCGGTATATCCGGACTCCTCCGTGACGACACCTCTGTCTCGCCCGCCTCATGAGGCGGAGAGTTGGGTGGGGTTTCACTCTCCATCATCTCCGGGCAAAGGTCCCCCGAAGACGAACTCTGTTGAGAAGAGCTGCTCGTCGGACTACAAGAAACGAAGTCCTGGTTATGGATCTCGGAGTAACATCTCACCTTCGAATTAATGAATGACTTACGGCTCGTTGGAGGGTTGGCCCGTTGGTGGGCATGACGTGGTGAGGGCGCCCAAGCCCCTTGGTGATGTTTTCTTCCCTTGCTTGGGCGTCTCCGCCTCCAAATCTTCGGAGGCGGCCCTCTTCTTCCCGCGTGGGGAGGAGGCTTTGACCTTCCCTTCCCGACTATACTCCATAG
The DNA here is from genome assembly GCF_002162155.2 of Triticum dicoccoides. Classification (NCBI taxonomy): domain Eukaryota; kingdom Viridiplantae; phylum Streptophyta; class Magnoliopsida; order Poales; family Poaceae; genus Triticum; species Triticum dicoccoides. The sequence goes on along the minus strand of NC_041393.1, from coordinate 516,392,536 downwards.
GAGGGTTAGTGGTTTTCCCGGTCTGGATGCGTAACGCGTGAAGTTCGGCTTCACTGCCCTTTCCTTCGTCCTTCTCTGAAGGGATTTTGCTGAGCGCCCGGTCCAGCATCTTTGCAATGGTGGGACCAGGCGAGCCTTCAGGAAGTGGTGTCGGACACCTGATTCTCTTTGCCTTGTCAAGCCATTCCTGGCCGCGAAGGGAGTGTTAGAATAATAATCATGATAAATATAAATGAAGTGTCCAGCTTTAACGTTACTTACTTGGGCATCTAGGCGATTGCAGCTTAGGCCCGCATCCTCGGTGGTGTCCGGACACTTTGCTTGTGGTCCGAAGAATAATTTACACATTCCTTCGAGCATCAGGCCGAAGAAGTGCTTAATAGTCCGCAGACCTTCCGGATTAAACTCCCACATACGGAGAGGCCGACGTTTGCACGGCAATATCCGCCGGACTAGCATTACTTGAATTATGATGACAAGATTTATGTCCCTCCTAATAAGCTCCCGGATGCGATTCTGCAGTTCTGGTACATCGCCAGCAGGCCCATAACTCCGTCCCACATCGGTCCAAGACGCCAACTGATGTGAGCATGCTATCATCAAATTTTCATGTTGCTCAAGGTAAAATTGTTGAAGCAGTGAACACCAATTTAATTTCCAAGTTAGATTACAATGTTGGTGCAGAACAGAAGAAGGCGAGCATCAATGACATTGTTGTCAGGAAGGTCGTTCATATGTCTAATCTACGACGAGGTAGAGATGGAAAGATATGCTTGATATGTGGACCTGGGTTTGCGGACGTGGCGAAAGTAGACAACTTGAAACATAATCAGATATATCAACGTGCCATGCCTGTACAAGGATTACGGGAAAATAGAGCTAAAGGCGAATCACATCAAATATTGCCAAAAATGTTTGTCACGTATCAAGGAGATCACCAGACAATCAAGCAAAATCCAGCGCCTGCCAAGGTTGTTCCAAACTTCCATACACCTCCTGGAAATATCAGGATTGGCCATTTCCTTTTAAAACTGCATGCATGCAGTTAATATTTGAGAGGATCTGCGTACAACTATTAGTCTCGTCCGCTGAGAGGATCTTTTTTGGTAGTGGCCGTGAGCCTTTTAATTACCTTCTAGAGATAGAGATTAGCACTAATAGTTTTTTTCCTTCTACTAGTACGTAAGTGCCTAGGAGTCCAGGTTGTGTGGCCCTTAGGCCATGTGCGTGCACCAGGCTACATAAATGCCTTACGTCCATGTAATTGAGATCAGTTTTGGAGTTTTATTTCGAGTATGAGATATACAGAAAAACGTCCGAGTTACGGGCGGCCATATCTTGTGTATTATTTGTGATTTTCCCATCGTGGAAATTTACTAGCGCCGGAGGGTTGATCATCACATCGACGCCTACGTGCTGATCCGAGGGGGTCATTATTTTCGTTTGTGTATTTTCGTACATAGGTGAAAATTATCTTGAAGGTTGCAAGGAAGAACAAGGGGACGAACTGTTGATTAAGCATCACCGTGAAAGATCGGGCCATCTACACACACGAATTAGCATCTCACTAGTTCGTGCTTCATCACCAACTGTGATGGAGGGCCTGAGCGGAACTCGGGGGCAGCTACCCACTTTGTGCCTCTAGGAGCGGTGACATAGAACCATCTCCGTTGCCGTACATCAGACACTTCCGGAAAAGAACCCTCTAGCCATGGAGCATCGGCGTTCCTACTTACTATGGCGCCTCCGCACTCCGCATGTCGCCCCTCGATCATCTTTGGCTTCACATTGAAGGTCTTTAGCCATAAGCCGAAGTGTGCATTGATGTGGAGAAAAGACGAGATATGGAGGATGGAGTCTGGAGCCAGATCATGGAAATCCAAGCCATAGTAGAACATAAGCCCCCTCACAAAGGGGTGGAGGGTGAGGCCTAGGCCTCAGAGGAAGTGAGGAGTAAACACGACACTCTCATTGGGCTCCGGCGTGGGGATGACTTGCCCCGGAGCAGGGAGCCTGTGCTGGATATCAGCAGTCAGGTATCCAACCTCCCTCAGCTTCGCAATATCCTCCTCCTGAATCGAGGAGGCCACCCACCGGCCTGCTGCGTTGGATCCGGACATATTGGAGGATCTGGGGTGTTGGAGCTTAGGTTTTGAGCGATGGATCTCGAGGTGCGACAAGGAGCATGAGAGGTGGAAACGAGGCGTAGGCCTTGACCCCTTTATAAAAGGGATGAATACCAAGAGTCCTCAGCGTGGCCGCTTGAGACTTATCTAAAAAGAAACACGGAATTATACCAACAGTCTCCGTGGAGTCGCATATGCCCATATTGATGAAAGATCCCGTATTAAGAGGGACACAATCTCTGCTTTGGCAGGACGTGCCGGTAAAACCACCTCGCAACGCGAGTCGAGGTAAAGCAGGAAACGCTGGTTCGTGTTAGACCAGGTCACGATGCAAGGGCACGACGTACGAAGATTGCTAGCAGAACGGATTTATGCTAAGGGTGTGTGAAGTTCATCTTGCAGATCTGGACACAACCTACGTGTTCAGTAATCACCTTGGAGTATTCGGAGGAGGAACCCGCCTTGCAATGCCAAAGGCAAGACTGCGCGCCGGACTCATCGTCATTGAAGCCTAGTTCAGGGGCTACTGAGGGAGTCCTGGATAAGGGGGTATCCGGACAGCCGGACTATGTACATCGTCCGGACTATAGAAGCGTCAAGATACAAGACTCAAGACTTTGGCTCGTGTCCGGATGGGACTCTCCTTGCGTGGAAGACAAGCTTGGTGATCCGGATATTATGTTTCCTTCCTTGTAACCGACTCCATGTAAACCCTAGCTCTCTGGTGTCTATATAAACCGGAGAGCATGGTCCTTAGAAGACCAATCACAATTACAATCATACCGTCATAGGCTAGCTCTTATGGTTTAGCCTCTATGATCTCGTGGTAGATCTACTCTTGTATTCCACATATCTTCAATATTAATCAAGCAGGAAGTAGGGTTTTACCTCCATCGAGAGGGCCCGAACCTGGGTAAACATTGTGTCCCTTGCTTCCTGTTACCATCAGCCTAAGACGCACAGATCGGGACCCCCTACCCGAGATCCGCCGGTTTTGACACCGACAGTCGCTTCTGATGTTTTCAGGGTACGGGAGTATATATAGGAGGAAGAAGTAGGTCAGTTGACACTCGAGGGGCCCACGAGGGTGGGGGGCGCGCCCACCCCTAGGGGGCGTGACCCTCGTGGTTGCCTCGTTTGTTGATTGACATCCACTCCAAGTCTCCAGGTTTGCATTTGTTCCAAAAAGATCGCTCCCGAAGGTTTCATCCCGTTTGGACTCCGTTCGATATTCCTTTTCTTCGACACACTGAAATAGGCAAAAAAATAGCAATTCGGTCTGGGCCTCCGGTTAGTAGGTTAGTCCCAAAAATGATATAAAAGTGTAAAGTAAAGCCCATAAACATCCTAAACGGGTAATATAATAGCATGGAACAATAAAAAATTATAGATACGTTGGAGACGTATGAGGAGTCACTTCTACGTTATGCTTAGATTGCTATGCTATGCTCGTAGACGTGGATTGGTTGAGTGTATCCATGACAGATGTGAGAATTGTTAATTAATGGTTAACTTAAGGTGGCTACTTAAATACACATCTGGGTGGATTGGTTGCGGGCACCTGGAGAATCCAGTGTTATCCTAGGATATCCCGGAGTACCCGTGTGATCATCCTACGGTTCGCCACCCAGGCTCAAAGGGATCATAAGATTATTCATGCTAGAAACTTCCGTGTGCAGCCACAAGCTATTATGGGCTCTATCATAGTTGAGTAGGTTGCCTGACCCCTTTCAGTGGTGGGCTAGCAGATGTAGGGGAAAAGTGCGCAAACCTCTACAGAGTGTACAAACTAATCATGGTTAGCCATGTCCCTGGTTATGGACATCTTGAGTATCTGGTTCTTGGATTATCATGTTGATCTCATCACTCTAAATTAATTTGTTGGGTTAATTGATACTGTCTAATTGGGATTGAGTTGGAGGAACCTTCTCAATGTTTAACAACCACCATGATAGTTAAATAAAATATATTCCTTTGTTGTAGGAAAAAATTGGCTTTATGCAAAAACCTTAACCATAGAGCTCTCCACCAGCCATATATGCATGTAGTGATAGTATTTATTCTGTTCTTTGCTCTCTTGTGTTACATTGCCAACATATTCCATGTGCTGACCCGTTTCGGGCTGCAACATATCATGTTGCAGACTTTTCAGACAAAGAGTAAGGTGTGCTAGGTCGTTGTCGTTCACTCAGCTATGCCAGTTGGAGTTGATGGACTCACTTTATCTTCCAAGCCTTCGCTGTTATCTTTTTAGATGGCCTTAAGCCTTATTATTGTAATAAGTTCTCTTTTGAGATATTCGATGTAATAAGTGTGTGATTGAAACTCTATTATAAATCCTCAAGTATTGTGCGTGTCAGCATCACCGATCCAGGGATGGCACTGATGCACAAAGACTTGACCGTTTGAGGTCTGGTCTCTACAAGATAGTATCAGAGCACACGCTGATTGTAGGACACGACCACTAAGTTGAACCATAGGTCACTCTTCTCTACTCATTTCTGACTCACCTTTTCCACTCTATAGGATGGCGGACTCAAGGAACAAGTTTACACAACCGGATGAAGACACCTTTTGGGCGACACTAGAAGCAAGTCACTAGGTATCTGAACATCGGAATACCAAGCTTCACCGGGACCTACATCGCCACTTTACTAGAAGAGGAGCGTTGGATGATTCGAGTTCAAGTTCTAGGAAGGACATTCATGCCAGTTACCGAGCCAATAGAATTTTCCTTTGATGCACCAACCTGGAGTCTAGGAAAGAGCATGGCAGCCCACATCGCCATGGGACGCATTGGCGAAGTTTGTCACAAGGATCTTAAGGACACTATCTACCAGATATTTGGGCACCGGGATGAGCAATGGGAGATGATCAGCACCAGGAGGGGCAGGTCCATTGCAGCTTTCATCCAGGAGTTAAACCAGCACATTCGTCGCCAGGAGAACCAGATGTGCGCAGGCATGATAGATCTGAAGAAGGTGATGACCAGGATTATGGAGCTAGAAGAGGAACTCAAGTCTACATGCGACAGATATGAGGAGGAAATGACGATACTAGTGGAGAAGAATGACGGCCTGACGAGGAAGCTAGGAGTGTTCATGGGAGACCCCGCACCAGGAGGAGAGGACGACCATTCCAAGGACATTCGTTCGGAGGACTACATCATCATCGACGACACCGATTCTGACCCCAACGATAGCGATGATGACTGAAGACAAAGCTGGAGCGGATATCATGGAGTCTTCCACCGATCAAAACTTCTAGCCGACCACCATATTATTAGTAGTATACCCCATGTATATAGTAATAGTCCGAGCACTTTTGTAACGATTGTTAGACCGATTGTATGCCCTTGTTTGAATTGATTAGTGTGATATGAGTGTGTTTGTCTCATGAGCATATGGGTAGTGTTTTCCCTTTAGACCCCATTCTATTCTGTTTTCTCACCTTTTCTAAACCCATCAGATGCCTCCGGGACGTGGCGATGGATTTGCTTTCCCATGAGAGCTCACTCAGTTGATCCAGCAGCAGAATACCTTGATGTAGCTACTAGTTCAGAATCAGAACCAAGGCAACAACAACCCACCACCGCCACCACCTGTTTTTCACTTAGCCCGTTTCCTAAGGCTGAATCCGCCGGTGTTCTCTAGTAGTGCCGAGCCGATTGTTGCAGATGATTGGCTCCGCAAGATTGGAAGGGAGCTGACCACTACAGGATGCACAGATGCGGAGAGAGTGCATTTTGCTGCACATCAGCTTGATGGACCCGCAGCATCATGGTGGGAGAATTTCACAGCCACTTACCCCATTGACACTGTTACATGGGATCAGTTTCAGCAGGCCTTCCGCACTGCCCATGTTTCAGCGGGAGCTATGAACATGAAGAAGTGTGAGTTTTGCAACTTGCGCCAAGGAGGACGCACAGTGGGCCAGTATGTGGATGAGTTTAGTAAGTTAGCATGCTATGCCCCTTATGACGTAGCAACTGACGCTGCTAAGCAGGAGAAGTTTCTGGAAGGACTGAATGATGAGCTGAGCATGCAGTTGATGGTGGCAACATTCAACAACTACCAGGAGTTGGTAGATAGAGCTCTTATGATTGAAGGGAAGCAACAACATATGGAGAGCCGCAAGAGGAAGTATGGACAAGGGAAGTACAATTCAGGAGATCAGCAGATACCTCGTTTTACCCCAAACTCGGGAGGACACATTCACCATAACCATGGAGGCCATAATTCCAATGGAGGAAGTTCACATAACCATAGTGGCCCCAATAATGGGAATGGGAATGGAGGAAGCAGCAGCCAGAACTGTTCCAACCCGGCAATGCCCGCCAAGAAGGATCTAAGTCACATTACTTGTTTCAAGTGCGGGAAGAATGGACACTACGCTACCGAGTGTTCTGAAGCAAAGAATGGAAATGGCAATGGAAGCTCTAGGAAGAAGCCCAACCCTTTCAACAGGGGACAAGTGAACCACGTTAGCGTGAAGGAGGTTGAAGAGCAGCCAGATGCAGTTATAGGTAAGTTTTTGGTTAAGTCATTTACTGCAATCGTTCTTTTTGACACTGGTGCATCGCATTCATACATATCAAGGGGATTTGTGGATAAGTATAAGTTGCCCACCAAAGTTCTTAGGACACCTATGTTAGTAAGCTCGCCAGGAGCAGAGCATATGGCAAGCCAAGGATGTTTTCATATGCCATTGACCATAGGTAGGCATGTTTTTCCCTCGGGTTTTATAATTTTGGAGTCGCAAGGGTTGGATGTGATTTTGGGTATGGATTGGTTATCGATGTATGGAGGAAACATCGATTGCGCCAGTAAGTCAATTATGCTCACCACCCCAGAAGGAAGAAGGATCAAGTATGTATCCCGGCATGTTCCGAAGAGGACTCAAGTGAATTCCTTATCAGGAGTTGTACAGGAGGAAGTACCAGCGGTGAAGGATTACCCCGACGTATTTCCCGAAGAGTTGCCAGGCATGCCACCGAATCGAGACATTGAGTTTATGATTGATCTTTTGTCAGGCACCGGGCCAATATCAAAGAGACCGTATCGGATGCCCGCACAGGATTTGGAGGAAATTAAGAAGCAGATTAAGGAGTTACTGGATAAAGGTTACATTCGACCAAGTTCGTCACCTTGGGGAGCCCCGGTACTTCTAGTGGAGAAGAAGGATGGATCATTAATGATGGTTGTTGATTATTGTGCGTTGAATAAGGTGACGATCAAGAACAAGTACCCATTACCGATGATCAATGATTTGTTTGACCAATTGCAAGGAGCTAAAGTATTTTCCAAGATCAATCTCGATCAGGATACCATCAGCTGAAGATTTGAGAGCAAGATATACCTAAGACAGCTTTTACCACAAGGTACGGGCTATACGAGTATACCGTTATGTCATTTGGTCTGACTAACGCGCCTGCCTATTTCATAAACATGATGAACAAGGTGTTTATGGAGTTTTTGGATAAGTTCGTCGTGGTGTTCATTGATGATATATTGGTCTACTCGAAGAATGAAGAGGAGCATAAGGAACATTTGCGTTTGGTCCTTGAGAAGCTCAGGGAACACCAGTTGTACGCCAAGTTCAGCAAATGTGAGTTTTGGTACAAGGAAGTTGGATTTCTCGGACATGTTATATCCTGAGAAGGAATAGCAGTAGACCCCACCAAGGTTGCTTCTGTAACTAAATGGGTGGCACCCACATCAGTTGGAGAGATCAGGAGTTTTCTTGGACTAGCAGGTTATTATCGGAGGTTCATTGAGAATTTCTCCAGGATTGCAAAGCCCATGACAGAGTTGTTGAAGAAGGACACCAAGTTTAAATGGACTGAGGAGTGTGAAGCCAGTTTTCAGGAGTTGAAGAAATGTTTGGTTACAGCCCCAGTGCTGATTCTTCCAGATCAACGAAAGGATAATCAAGTATATTGCAACGCTTCATGTCGAGGACTTGGAGCAGTGCTTATGCAGGAAGGAAGACTCGTTTCATATGCCTCACAACAGCTAACCCCATGAGCTAAATTATGCTACACATGATTTGGAGTTAGCAGCCGTAGTACATGCGCTGAAGACATGGAGACATTTTCTCATTCGAAACCATTGTGAGGTATACACAGATCATAAGAGTTTGAAATATATCTTCACGCAGAAGGATTTGAACCTCAGGCAAAGGAGATGGTTGGAGCTCATTAAGGATTATGATATGAAACTGCACTACCATCTCGGAAAGGCTAATGTAGTAGCAGATGCGTTGAGTTGCAAGAATTACGTTAATACGCTCATGACCGGAGGATTACCCAAGGAGTTAGGAGAAGATCTTCGCGAGCTATGTTTGGAAATAGTTCCGAGAGTTTATGTAGCAGCATTGGAAATTCAGTCCACTTTGATGAATAAGATCAGAGAAGCCCAGAAGACTGACAAGGAGATTGCCGAGATAAAGGAAAGGATGAGAAAAGGAAAGGCTAAAGGATTTTGTGAGGATGAGCATGATACTTTATGGTTTGAGGATCACGTATATGTGCCTAATGACCCCGAGATCAGGAAGTTGATTCTGCAGGAGGCCCATGATTCGCCGTATTCGATTCACCCAGGGAATACTAAGATGTATCTGGATTTGAAGGAAAGTGTCTGGTGGACAGGAATGAAGAAGGATATTGCCGAGTATGTAACAGTATGTGATGTATGTCAGAGGGTTAAGGCAGAGCATCAGAAGTCAGCTGGATTGCTACAACCATTGCAGATACCCGAATGGAAGTGGGACAAGCTTGGCATGGATTTTATCACTGGATTGCCCAAGACTCATTCAGGCTATGACTCTATATGGGTTGCAGTCGATCGATTAACGAAAGTAGCTCATTTCATTCCAGTGAAGACCACCTATACGAGTGCTAAGTTGGCAAAGATATACATGACCAGGATCGTATGTCTGCATGGAGTTCCGAGGACCATTGTATCAGATAGAGGAACCCAGTTTACCTCAAAGTTCTGGAATCCGTTGCATGAGACTTTGGGTACCAGGCTAGAATTCAGTATACCCTTTCATCCACAGATAGATGGACAGACCTGATACGTCTCCAACGTATCTATAATTTTTTATTGGTCCATGCTACTTTAGCTACTGTTTTGGACTATATTGGGCTTTATTTTCCACATTTATATTATTTTTGGGACTAACCTATTAACCAGAGGCCCAGCCCAGAATTGCTGTTTTTTTGCCTATTTCAGTATTTCGAAGAAACAGAATATCAAACGGAGTCCAAACGGAATGAAACCTTCGGGAACGTGATTTTCTCACCGAACGTGATCCAGGAGACTTGGACCCTGCTCCAAGGAACAACTGAGGAGGTCACAAGGGTGGGGGCGCCCCCCCTAGGGCGCGCCCCCTGCCTCGTGGGCCCCCTGTTGCTCCACCGACGTACTCCTTCCTCCTATATATACCTACGTACCCCCGACAGATCAAATACGGAGCCAAAAACCTAATTCCACCGCCGCAACTTTCTGTATCCACGAGATCCCATCTTGGGGCCTGTTCCGGAGCTCCGCCGGAGGGGGCATCTACCACAGAGGGCTTCTACATCAACACCATAACCTCTCCGATGAAGTGTGAGTAGTTTACTTCAGACCTTCGGGTCCATAGCTAGTAGCTAGATGGCTTCTTCTCTCTTTTTGGATCTCAATACAATGTTCTCCCCCTCTCTTGTGGAGATCTATTCGATGTAATCTTCTTTTTGCGGTGTGTTTGTTGAGATTGATGAATTGTGGGTTTATGATCCAGCTTATCTATGAATAATATTTGAATCTTCTCTGAATTCTTTTATGTATGATTGAGTTATCTTTGCAAGTCTCTTCGAATTATCCGTTTGGTTTGGCTAACTAGATTGGTAGTTCTTGCAATGGGAGAAGTGTTTAGCTTTGGGTTCAATCTTGCGGTGTCCTTACCCAGTGACAGAAAGGGTTGCAAGGCACGTATTGTATTGTTGCCATCGAGGATAACAAGATGGGGTTTTTATCATATTGCATGAATTTATCCCTCTACATCATGTCATCTTGCTTATGGCGTTACTCTGTTTTTAACTTAATAATCTAGATGCATGATGGATAGCGGTCGATGAGTGGAGTAATAGTAGTAGATGCAGAATCGTTTCGATCTACTTGTCTCGGACGTGATGCCTATACACATGATCATACCTAGATATACTCATAAATATGATCAATTCTATCAATTGCTCAACAGTAATTTGTTCACCCACCGTAGAATACTTATGCTCTTGAGAGAAGCCACTAGTGAAACCTATGGCCCCCGGGTCTATTCTCATCATATCAATCTCCATTACTTTATTACTTGCTTTGTTTTTACTTTGCCTTTTACTTTTCACTTTGCATCTCACCATATACCTTCCTCAAAACAGCCACCATACCTACCTATCATGGCATTTCCATAGCCATTCCGAGATATATTGCCATGCAATTTTCCACCGTTCCGTTCATATGACACATATTACTTTTGTCATATTGCTTTTTGCATGAACATGTAGTTGACATTGTATTTGTGGCAAGGCCACCTTCATAATTTTCATACATGTCGCTCTTGATTCATAGCATATCCCAGTACACCGCCGGAGGCATTCATATAGAGTCATATTTTGTTTGAAGTATTGAGTTGTAATTGTTGAGTTGTAAGAAAAATAAAAGTGTGATGATCATCATTATTAGAGTATTGTCCCAATGAGGAAAGGATGATGGAGACTATGATTCCCCCATAAGTCGGGATGAGACTCCGGACGATATATAAAAAAAGGAGGCCATAAAAAAAGAGAAAAGGCCCAAATAAAAAAATATGAGAGAAAAAGAGAGAAGGGACAATGCTACTATCCTTTTACCACACTTGTGCTTCAAAGTAGCACCATGATCTCCATGATAGAGAGTCTCATATGTTGTCACTTTCATATACTAGTGGGAATTTTTCATTATAGCACTTGGCTTGTATATTCCATTGACGGGCTTCCTCAAAAGTGCCCTAGGTCTTCGTGAGCAAGCAAGTTGGATGCGCACCCACTTAGTTTCTTTTGTTGAGCTTTCATATACTTATAGCTCTAGTGCATCCGTTGCATGGCAATCCCTACTCAGTCACATTGATATCTATTAATGAGCATCTCCGTAGCCCGTTGATACGCCTAGTTGATGTGAGACTATCTTCTCCTTTTTTGTCTTCTCCACAACCACCATTCTATTCCACCTATAGTGCTATGTCCATGGCTCACGCTCATGTATTGCGTGAAAGTTGAAAAAGTTTGAGATTACTAAAGTATGAAACAATTGCTTGGCTTGTCATAGGGCTTGTGCATGATTAAATACTTTGTGTGATGAAGATAGAGCTTAGCCAGACTATATGATTTTGTAGGGATAACTTTCTTTAGCCATGCTATTTTGAGAAGACATGATTGCTTTGATTAGTATGCTTGAAGTATTGTTACTTTTATGTCAATGTGAACTTTTGTCTTGAATCTTTCGGATCTGAATATTCATACCACAATTAAGAAGATTTACATTGAAATTATGCCAAAGTATCACTCCGCATCAAAAATTCTTTTTTATCATTTACCTACTCGAGGACGAGCAGGAATTAAGCTTGGGGATGCTTGATACGTCTCCAACGTATCTATAATTTTTGATTGCTCCATGCTACTTTATCTACTGTTTTGGACTATATTGGGCTTTATTTTCCACTTTTATATTATTTTTGGGACTAACCTATTAACCGGAGGCCCAACCCAGAATTGTTGTTTTTTTTTGCCTATTTCAGTATTTCGAAGAAACATAATATCAAACAGAGTCCAAACGGAATGAAACCTTCGAGAACGTGATTTTCTCACCGAACGTGATCCAGGAGACTTGGACCCTACTCCAAGGAACAACCGAGGAGGTCACGAGGGTGCCCCCCCAGGGCGCGCCCCCCTGCCTCGTTGGCCCCCTGTTGCTCCACCGACGTACTCCTTCCTCCTATATATACCTACATACCCCCGACAGATCAAATACGGAGCCAAAAACCTAATTCTACCGCCGCAACTTTCTGTATCCACGAGATCCCATCTTGGGGCCTGTTCCGGAGCTCCGCCGGAGGGGGCATCTACCATGGAGGGCTTCTACATCAACACCATAGCCTCTCCGATGAAGTGTGAGTAGTTTACTTCAGAACTTCAGGTCCATAGCTAGTAGCTAGATGGCTTCTTCTCTCTTTTTGGATCTCAATACAATGTTCTCCCCCTCTCTTCTGGAGATCTATTCGATGTAATCTTCTTTTTGCGGTGTGTTTGTTAAGACCGATGAATTGTGGGTTTATGATCTAGCTTATCTATGAATAATATTTGAATCTTCTCTGAATTCTTTTATGTACAATTGAGTTATCTTTGCAAGTCTCTTCGAATTATCCGTTTGGTTTGGCCAACTAGATTGGTAGTTCTTGCAATGGGAGAAGTGTTTAGCTTTGGGTTCAATCTTGCGGTGTCCTTACCCAGTGACAGAAAGGGTTGCAAGGCACGTATTGTATTGTTTCCATCGAGGATAACAAGATCGGGTTCTTATCATATTGCATGAATTTATCCCTCTACATCATGTCATTTTACTTAAGGCGTTACTCTATTTTTAACTTAATACTCTAGATGCATGCTGGATGGCGGTCGATGAGTGGAGTAATAGAAGTAGATGCAGAATCGTTTCGATCTACTTGTCTCGGACGTGATGCCTATACACATGATCATACCGAGATATACTCATAATTATGCTCAGTTATGTCAATTGCTCAACGGTAATTTGTTCACCCACCATAGAATACTTATGCTCTTGAGAGAAGCCACTAGTGAAACCTATGGCCCCCGGGTCTATTCTCATCATATCAATCTCCATTACTTTATTACTTGCTTTGTTTTTTACTTTGCCTTTCACTTTTCACTTTGCATCTCTATATCAAAAATACCAAAAATATTATTTATCATCTCTATCAGATCTCACCCTCGTAAGTGACCGTGAAGGGATTGACAACCCCTAATCGCGTTGGTTGCGAGTAGCTATCGTTTTGTGTAGGTACAAGGGACTCGTGCGTGATCTCCTACTGGATTGATACCTTGGTTCTCAAAAACTGAGGGAAATACTTACGCTACTTTACTGCATTATCCTCTCCTCTTCGGGGAAATCCAACGCAGTGCTCAAGAGGTAGCAAGAAGAATTTCTGGCGCCGTTGCCGGGGAGTTTGCGCAAAAGTCAACCATACCAAGTACCCACCACAATCCCTATCTCTCGCATTACATTATTTGCCTCTCGTTTTCCTCTCCCCCACTTCACCCTTGCCGTTTTATTCGCCCTCTCTTTCCCAATCTCCTCCTCCCTTTTTCACTCGCTTTCTTCCGCCTTGCTTTTGTTTGCCGCTATGTCTGAAATTGGGGAGATTATCATCGATATGGACAATACTGATAACACGGAAAATCCCGAGGCTCCGGCCGATGAACCCCCTATTTTGCATACTAAAAAGTTTCTAATCGGGAGTGGTAACTGTTGGGGAACATAGTAATTTCAAAAAATTTCCTACGCACACGCAAGATCATGGTGATGGCATAGCAACGAGAGGGGAGAGTATTATCTACGTACCCTCGTAGACCGTTAAGCGGAAGCGTTATGACAACGCGGTTGATGTAGTCGTACGTCTTCACGAATCGACCGATCCAAGCACTGAACATACGGCACCTCTGTGTTCAGCACACGTTCAGCTCGATGACGTTCCCCGGGCTCCAATCCAGCTAAGCGTCGGGGATGAGTTCCGTCAGCACGACGGCGTGGTGACGATGATGATGTTCTACCGGCGCAGGGCTTCGCCTAAACTCCGCGACGATATGACCGAGGTGGAATATGGTGGAGGGGGGCACCGCACACAGCTAAGGAACGATCCGTAGATCAACTTGTGTGTCTATGGGGTGCCCCCTCCCTCGTATATAAAGGGGGAGAGGAGGAGGAGGCCGGCCTAAGGGGAGGCGCGCCCTAGGAGGGGGAAACCTACTCCAAGTAGGTTTGCCCCCTCCCTTTCCTATTCCAAGAAGGAGGGGCAAGGAAGGAGTGGGAGAGGGGGAAGGCAAGGGGGGCGCCGCCCCCCCTTCCTTGTCCTATTCGGACTCAAGGGGAGGGGGCGCGCCTCTTGCCCTGGCCGGCCCCTCTCTCTCTCCACTAGGGCCCATCAAGGCCCATTACTTCCCGGGGGGGGGGGGTTCCGGTAACCCTCTGGTACTCCGGTTTTCTCCGAAAACACTCGGAACACTTCCGGTGTCCGAATATAGTCATCCAATATATCTATCTTTATGTCTCGACCATTTCGAGACTCCTCTTCGTGTCCGTGATCACATCCGGGACTCCGAACAACCTTCGGTACATCAAAACTTATAAACTCATAATAAAACTGTCATCGTAACGTTAAGCGTGCGGACCCTACGGGTTCGAGAACTATGTAGACATGACCTAGAACTATTCTCGGTCAATAACCAACAGCGGAACCTGGATGTTCATATTGGTTCCCTCATATTCTACGAAGATCTTTATCGGTCAAACCGCATAACAACATACGTTGTTCCCTTTGTCATCGGTATGTTACTTGCCCGAGATTCGATCGTCGGTATCCAATACCTAGTTCAATCTCGTTACCGGCAAGTCTCTTTACTCGTTCTGTAAAACATCATCTCATTACTAACTCATTAGTTAAAATGCTTGCAAGGCTTAGGTGATGATTATTACCGAGAGGGCCCAGAGATACCTCTCCGACAATCGGAGTGACAAAACCTAATCTCGAATTACGCCAACCCAACATGTACCTTCGGAGACACATGTAGAGCACCTTTATAATCACCCAGTTACATTGTGATGTTTGGTAGCACACAAAGTGTTCCTCCGGTAAACGGGAGTTGCATAATCTCATAGTCATAGGAACATGTATAAGTCATGAAGAAAGCAATAGCAACATACTAAACGATCAAGTGCTAAGCTAACGGAATGGGCCAAGTCAATCACATCATTCTCCTAATGATGTGATCCCATTAATCAAATGACAACACATGTCTATGGTTAGGAAACATAACCATCTTTGATCAATGAGCTAGTTCAAGTAGAGGCATACTAGTGACACTATGTTTGTCTATGTATTCACACATGTATCATGTTTCCGATTAATACAATTCTAGCATGAATAATAAACATTTATCATGAAATAAGGAAATAAATAATAACTTTATTATTGCCTCTATGGCATATTTCCTTCAGTCTCCCACTTGCACTAGAGTCAATAATCTAGATCACATCACCATGTGATTAACATCGATAGTTCACATCATCGTGTGATTAACACCCATAGTTCGCATCGCCATGTGACCAACACCCAAAGGGTTTACTAGATTCAGTAATCTAGTTCACATCGCTATGTGATTAACACCCAAAGAGTACTAAGGTGTGATCATGTGTTGCTTGTGAGAGAATCTTAGTCAACGGGTCTTTCACATTCAGATCCGTTATGTATTTTGCAATTCTCTATGTCTATAATGCTCTGCACGGAGCTACTCTAGCTAATTGCTCCCACTTTCAATATGTATCTAGATCAAGACTTAGAGTCATCCAGATCGGTGTCAAAACTTGCATCGACGTAACCCTTTACGACGAACCTTTTGTCACTTCCATAATCGAGAAACATATCCTTATTACACTAAGGATAATTTTGACTGCTGTCCAGTGATCTACTCCTAGATCACTATTGTACTCCCTTGCCAAAATCAGTGTAGGGTATACAATAGATCTGGTACACAGCATGGCATACTTTATAGAACCTGTGGCCAAGGCATAGGGAATGACTTTCATTCTCTTTCTATCTTCTGCCGTGGTCGGGTTTTGAGTCTTACTCAATTTCACACCTTGTAACACAGGCAAGAACTCTTTCTTTGACTGTTCCATTTTGAACTACTTCAAAATCTTGTCAAGGTATGTACTCATTGAAAAAACTTATCAAGCGTCTTGATCTATCTCTATAGATCTTGATGCTCAATATGTAAGCAGCTTCACTGAGGTCTTTCTTTGAAAAACTCCTTTCAAACACTCCTTTATGCTTTGCAGAATAATTCTACATTATTTCCGATCTACAATATGTCATTCACATATACTTATCAGAAATGCTGTAGTGCTCCCACTCACTTTCTAGTAAATACAGGCTTCACTGCAAGTCTGTATAAAACTATATGCTTTGATCAACTTATCAAAGCGTATATTCCAACTCCGAGATGCTTGCACCAGTCCATAGATGGATCGCTGGAGCTTGCACATTTTGTTAACACCTTTAGGATTGACAAAACCTTCTGGTTGCATCATATACAACTCTTCTTTAAGAAATCCATTAAGGATTGCAGTTTTGTTATCCATTTGCCAGATTTCGTAAAATGCGGCAATTGCTAACATGATTCGGACAGACTTAAGCATCGCTACAGTTGAGAAAATCTCATTGTAGTCAACACCTTGAACTTGTCAAAAACCTTTTTCGACAAGTCGAGCTTTGTAGATAGTAACACTACTATCAATGTCCGTCTTCCTCTTGAAGATCCATTTATACAATATGGCTTGCCGATCATCGGGCAACTCCACCAAAGTCCACACTTTGTTCTCATACATGGATCCCATCTCAGATTTCATGGCCTCAAGCCATTTTGCGGAATCTGGGCTCATCATCGCTTCCTCATAGTTCGTAGGTTCATCATGGTTTAGTAACATGACCTCCAGAATGGGATTACCGTACCACTCTGGTGCGGATCTCACTCTGGTTGACCTACGAGGTTCGGTAGTAACTTGATCTGAAGTTACATGATCATCATCATTATCTTCCTTACTAATTGGTGTAGTAGTCACAGGAACAGATTTCTGTGATGAACTACTTTCCAACAAGGGAGAAGGTACAATTACCTTATCAAGTTCTACTTTCCTCCAACTCACTTCTTTCGAGAGAAACTCCTTCTCTAGAAAGGATCCGTTTTTAGCAACGAATATCTTGCCTTCGGATCTGTGATAGAAGGTGTACCCAACAGTTTCCTTTGGGTATTCTATGAAGACGCACTTCTTCGATTTGGGTTTGAGCTTATCAGGATGAAACTTTTTTCACATAAGCATCACAGCCCCAAACTTTTAAGAAACGACAACTTGGGTTTCTTGCTAAACCACAGTTCATATGGTGTCATCTCAACGGATTTAGATGGTGCCCTTTTAACGTGAATGCAGCTGTCTCTAATGCATAATCCCAAAACGATATTGGTAAATCGGTAAGAAACATCATAGATCGCACCATATCAAGTAAAGTACGATTACGACGTTCGGACACACCATTACGCTGTGGTGTTCCGGGTGGCGTGAGCTGTGAAACTATTCCACATTGTTTTAATTGAAGACCAAACTCGTAACTCAAATATTTGTCTCCGCGATCAGATCGCAGAAACTTTATTTTCTTGTTACGATGATTTTTCCACTTCACTCTGAAATTCTTTGAACCTTTCAACTATTTCAGACTTATGTTTCATCAAGTAGATATACCCATATCTGCTCAAATCATCTTGTGAAGGTCAGAAAATAACAATACTTGCCACGAGCATCAACACTCATTGGATCGCATACATCGGTATGTATTATTTCCAATAAGTCAGTAGCTTGTTCCATTGTTCCGGAGAACGGAGTTTTAGTCATCTTGCCCAAAAGGCACGGTTCGCAAGCATCAAATGATTCATAACCAAGTGATTCTGAAAATCCATCTTTTATGGAGTTTCTTCATGCGCTTTACACCAATATGACCTAAACGGCAGTGCCACAAATAAGTTGCACTATCATTATTGACTTTACATCTTTTGGTTTCAATATTATGAATATCTGTATCACACGATCGAGATCCAATGAACCATTTTCATTGGGTGTGTAACCATATAAGGTTTTATTCATGTAAACAGAACAACAGTTTATTCTCTTACTTAAATGAATAACCGTATTGCAATAAACACGATCAAATCATATTCATGCTCAACGCAAACACCAAATAACATTTATTTAGGTTCAACACTAATCCCGAAAGTATAGGGAGTGTGCGATGATGATCATATCAATCTTGAAACTACTTTCAACACACGTCGTCACTTCACCCTTAACTAGTTTCTGTTTATTCTGCAACTCCCGTTTCGAGTTACTACTCTTAGCAACTGAACCAGTACCAAGTACCGAGGGGTTTCTATAAACACTATTAAAGTACACATCAATAACATGTATATCAAATATACCTTTGTTCACTTTGCCATCCTTCTTATCCGCCAAATACTTGGGGTAGTTCCACTTCCAGTGACCAGTCCCTTTGCAGTAGAATCACTTAGTCTTAGGCTTAGGTCCAAACTTGGGCTTCTTCACTTGAGCAGCAACTTGCTTGCTGTTCTTCTTGAAGTTCCCCTTCTTCCCTTTGCCCTTTTTCTTGAAACTAGTGATCTTGTCCACCATCAACACTTTGATGTTTTTCTTTGATTTCTACCTTCGCCGATTTTTACATCGCGAAGAGCTTGGGAATTGTTTTCGTCATCCCTTTTATACTATAGTTCATCACAAAGTTCTAGTAACTTAGTGATGGTAACTAGAGAATTCTGTCAATCACTATCTTATCTGGAAGATTAACTCCCACTTGATTCAAGTGATTGAAGTACCCAGACAATCTGAGCACATGCTCACTAGTTGAGCGATTCTCCTCCAACTTTTAGCCATAGAACTTATATCTCTCAACTCGGGTATTTGCTTGAAATATTAACTTCAACTTCTGAAACATCTCATATGGTCCATGACGTTCAAAACGTCTTTGAAGTCCCGATTCTAAGCCGTTAAGCATGGTGCACTAAACTATCAAGTAGTCATCATATTGAGCTAGCCAAACGTTCATAACGTCTGCATCTGCTCCTGCAATAGGTTTGTCACCTACCGGTGCATCAAGGACATAATTCTTCTGCGCAGCAATGAGGATAAACCTCAGATCACGGATCCAATCCGCATCATTGCTACTAACATTTTTCAACACAATTTTCTCTTGGAACATATCATAATAAACATATGAAAGCAACAACGCAAGCTATTGATCTACAACATAATTTGCAAAATACTACCAGGACTAAGTTCATGATAAATTTAAGTTCAATTAATCATATTACTTAAGAACTCCCACTTAGACAGACATCTCTCTAGTCATCTAAGTGATCACGTCATCCAAATCAACTAAACCATGTCCGATCATCACGTGAGATGGAGTAGTTTTCAATGGTGAACATCACTATGTTGATCATATCTACTATATGATTCACGTTCGACCTTTCGGTCTCCGTGTTCCGAGGCCATATCTGTATATGCTAGGCTCGTCAAGTTTAACCTGAGTATTCCGCGTGTGCAACTGTTTTGCACCCGTTGTATTTGAACGTAGAGCCTATCACACCCGATCATCATATGGTGTCTCAGCACGAAGAACTTTCACAACGGTGCATACTCAGGAGAACACTTCTTGATAATTAGTGAGAGATCATCTTAAAATGCTACCATCAAACAAAACAGAGTAAGATGTATAACAGATAAACATCATATGCAATCAAAATATGTGACATGATATGGCCATGATCATCTTGCGCCTTTGATCTCCATCTCCAAAGTACTGTCATGATCTCTATCGTCACCGGCACGACACCATGATCTTCATCATCTTGATCTATATCAATGTGTCGTCACATGGTCGTCTCGCCAACTATTGCTCTTGCAACTATTGCTATCGCACAGCGATAAAATAAAGCAATTATTTGGCACTTGCATCTTATCCAACAAAGAGACAACCATAGGGCTTCTGCCAGTTGCCGATAACTTCAACAAAACATGATCATCTCATACAACAACTTATATCTCATCACGTCTTGACCATATCACATCACAACATGCCCTGCAAAAACAAGTTAGAAGTCCTCTACTTTGTTGTTGCAAGTTTTACGTGGCTGCTATGGGCTGAGCAAGAACCATTCTTACCTACGCATCAAAACCACAACGATAGTTCGTCAAGTTGGTGCTGTTTTAACCTTCACAAGGACCGGGCGTAGCCACACTCGGTTCAACTAAAGTTGGAGAAACTGACACCCGCTAGTCACCTGTGTGCAAAGCACGGCGGTAAAACCAGTCTCGCGTAAGCGTACGCGTAATGTCAGTACGGGCCGCTTCATCCAACAATACCGCTGAACCAAAGTATGACATGCTGGTAAGCAGTATGACTTGTATCGCCCACAACTCACTTGTGTTCTACTCGTGCATATAACATCAACGCATATAACCTAGGCTCGGATGCCACTGTTGGGGAACGTAGTAATTTCAAAAAAATTCCTACGCACACGCAAGATCATGGTGATGGCATAGCAACGAGAGGGGAGAGTATTATCTACGTGCCCTCGTAGACCGTTAAGCGGAAGCGTTATGACAACGCGGTTGATGTAGTCGTACGTCTTCACGAATCGACCGATCCAAGCACCGAACGTACGGCACCTCCGTGTTCAGCACACGTTCAGCTCGATGACGTTCCCCGGGCTCCAATCCAGCTAAGCGTCGGGGATGAGTTCCGTCAGCACGACAGCATGGTGACGATGATGATGTTCTACCGGCGCAGGGCTTCGCCTAAACTCCGCGATGATATGACCGAGGTAGAATATGGTGGAGGGGGGCACCGCACACGGCTAAGGAACGATCCGTAGATCAACTTGTGTGTCTATGGGGTGCCCCCTCCCCCGTATATAAAGGGGGAGAGGAGGAGGAGGCCGGCCTAAGGGGAGGCGCGCCCTAGGAGGGGGAAACCTACTCCAAGTAGGTTTGCCCCCTCCCTTTCCTATTCCAAGAAGGAGGGGGAAGGAAGGAGTGGGAGAGGGGGAAGGCAAGGGGGGCGCCGCCCCCCCCTCCTTGTCCTATTCGGACTCAAGGGGAGGGGGCGCTCCTCTTTCCCTAGCCGGCCCCTCTCTCTCTCCACTAGGGCCCATCAAGGCCCATTACTTCCCGGGGGGGGGCGGGGTTCCGGTAACCCTCCGGACTCCGGTTTTCTTCGAAAACACCCGGAACACTTGCGGTGTCCGAATATAGTCATTCAATATATCAATCTTTATGTCTCGACCATTTCGAGACTCCTCGTCATGTCCGTGATCACATCCGGGACTCCGAACAACCTTCGGTACATCAAAACTTATAAACTCATAATAAAACTATCATCGTAACGTTAAGCGTGCGGACCCTACGGGTTCGAGAACTATGTAGACATGACCTAGAACTATTCTCGGTGAATAACCAATAGCGGAACCTGGATGTTCATATTGGTTCCCACATATTCTACGAAGATCTTTATCGGTCAAACCGCATAACAACATACGTTGTTCCCTTTGTCATCGGTATGTTACTTGCCCGAGATTCGATCGTCGGTATCCAATACCTAGTTCGATCTCGTTACCGGCAAGTCTCTTTACTCGTTCCGTAATACATCATCTCATAACTAACTCATTAGTTACAATGCTTGCAAGGTTAGGTGATGATTATTATCGAGAGGGCCCAGAGATACCTCTCCGACAATCGGAGTGACAAAACCTAATCTCGAATTACGCCAACCCAACATGTACCTTCGAAGACACCTGTAGAGCACCTTTATAATCACCCAGTTACGTTGTGACATTTGGTAGCACACAAAGTGTTCCTCCGGTAAACGGGAGTTGCATAATCTCATAGTCATAGGAACATGTATAAGTCATGAAGAAAGCAATAGCAACATACTAAACGATCAAGTGCTAAGCTAACGGAATGGGTCAAGTCAATCACATCATTCTCCTAATGATGTGATCCCATTAATCAAATGACAACACATGTCTATGGTTAGGAAACATAGCCATCTTTGATCAATGAGCTAGTTCAAGTAGAGGCATACTAGTGACACTATGTTTGTCTATGTATTCACACATGTATCATGTTTCCGGTTAATACAATTCTAGCATGAATAATAAACATTTATCATGAAATAAGGAAATAAATAATAACTTTATTATTGCCTCTAGGGCATATTTCCTTCAGTAACACCATTGGCAAAAGCGTTATTCAAGATTTCTTTACTTGTGCCGGTGCTTTACCTTCTTTGGGAGGTTCTATTCTTCATAGAACTAGTAGTTTTGTGGATGCTATCGCTATGCTTGTAGTTGAACTTGAAAGACAATTTATGCATATGCATCCTTGCATACAAAGAATTTTCATAGAATTCTCCAATATTGAGCATTCTTCTTTTAAGCGCCCTATTAGTATCTTCTTGTCTCATGAGTTTAGATTTATCATAAGAGAGGCCAAAGAAATCTTTGCACACTATAGGGTGGACGCCGGTCGTCCTCCCATAGAGGCGATCCTCTATGATCAAAAGGAATTTAGGCGGTTTCAATCTTCGGACTATGTTGCTTTTAATAAAAACCTTAGAAAAAAGGTTCCTATCAATGTCTTGGTTGATTGCATTAATGAACTTAATAATGCTTTTGCTCTTCGAAACAATGAGCTAGGTTACTCTCTTGAGTATAGGCTCACAAAAGTTTGCCAAAAGAATGCTTTTAGTGATGAAATAGTTGTGCACTATGAAGGGAGGAACCCGTTCCTCCTGTGATTGATCTTGGGGACATCTGTCCCACTAAATTTAGCCCTTTTGATTACTTTTGCTTGCCTCAAAGAAAACTTGCTGCCGAACGTAGAGAATATGAGATGAGTCTTCAAGATCTATCTTATTATTATGGCACACATTAGATCTATCCTTGCTTTTATGCCTAGCTAGGGGCGTTAAACGATAGCGCTTGTTGGGAGGCAACCCAATTTTATTTTTTGTTTTTTGTTTTTTGCTTCTGTTTAGGAATAAATAATCCATCTAGCCTCTGGTTAGATGTGGTTTTATGTTTTAATTAAGTGTTTGTGCCAAGTAGAACCTATAGGATAAGCTATGATGGTAGTTGATTTGATTCTGCTGAAAAACAGAAACTTTGCGCTCAAGAGAAAAAAATCAATAAATCACAGAACGTGCTTTTGCATTGATTCTTTTTGCTGCTGATCAATAAATCAATTTTCCAGTACGTCCTATTTTGTTAGAATTTTTAGAGTTCCATAAGTTTGCGTTAGTTACAGATTGCTACAGACTGTTTTGTTTTTGATAGATTCTGTTTTTCGTGTGTTGTTTGCTTATTTCAATGCATCTATGGCTAATAAATTAGTTTATAAACCATAAGGAAGTTGGAATACAGTAGGTTTAACACCAATATAAATAAATAATGAGTTCATTACAGTACCTTAAAGTAGTGTTTTGTTTTCTTTCACTAACGGAGCTCATGAGATTTCTATTGAGTTTTGTGTTGTGAAGTTTTCATGTTTTGGGTGAATTCTTTTGATGGATTATGGAAAAAGGAGTGGCAAGGGCCTAAGCTTGGGGATGCCCATGGCACCCCCAAGATAATCCAAGGACACCAAAAAGTCAAAGCTTTGGGATGCCCCGGAAGGCATCCACTCCTTCGTCTACTTCCATCGGTAATTTACTTAGAGCTATATTTTTATTCACCACATGTTATGTGTTTTGCTTGGAGCATCTTGTATTATTTGCGTCTTTGCTTGTTAGTTTACCACAATCATCCTTGCTGTAGACACCTTTTGAGAGAGCCATACATGATTTGGAATTTGCTAGAATACTCTATATGCTTCACTTATATCTTTTGAGCTTGATAGTTTTGCTCATAGTGCTTCACTTATACCTTTTTGAGCGTGATAATTTTTGCTCTAGTGCTTCACTTAGATCTTTTAGAGCACGGTGGTGGATTTGTTTTAAAGAAATTATTGATCTCTCATGCTTCACTTAGATTATTTTGAGAGTTTTTAATAGCATGGTAATTTGCTTAAAGATAATATACTTGGTATCAAGATATGTGAAACTTTCTTTTGAGTGCGTTGAATACTAAGATAAGTTTGATGCTTGATAATTGTTTTGAGATATGGATGTGGTAATATCAAAGCAATGTTAGTTGGGGTGATTATGAATTTAAATAATGCTTGTGTTGAAGTTTGTGATTCCCGTAGCATGCACGTATGGTGAACCGCTTTGTGATGAAGTCGGAGCACAATTTTGTTTATTGATTGTCTTCCTTATGAGTGGCGGTCGGGGACGAGCGATGGTATTTTCCTACCAATCTATCCCCTAGGAGTATGCGTGTAGTGCTTTGGTTTTTGATGACTTCTAATTTTTTGCAACAAGTGCATGAGTTCTTTTGATTAATGTTGAGTCCATGGATTATACGCACTCTCACCCTCCACCATTGCTAGCCTCTCTAATAACACACACTTTTTGCCGGTATCATACACCCACCATATACCTTCCTCAAAACAGCCACCATACCTACCTATCATGGCATTTCCATAGCCATTCCGAGATATATTGCCATGCAATTTTCCACCGTTCCGTTCATATGACACATATTACTTTTGTCATATTGCTTTTTGCATGAACATGTAGTTGACATTGTATTTGTGGCAAGGCCACCTTCATAATTTTCATACATGTCGCTCTTGATTCATAGCATATCCCAGTACACCGCCGGAGGCATTCATATAGAGTCATATTTTGTTTGAAGTATTGAGTTGTAATTGTTGAGTTGTAAGAAAAATAAAAGTGTGATGATCATCATTATTAGAGTATTGTCCCAATGAGGAAAGGATGATGGAGACTATGATTCCCCCATAAGTCGGGATGAGACTCCGGACGATATATAAAAAAAGGAGGCCATAAAAAAAGAGAAAAGGCCCAAATAAAAAAATATGAGAGAAAAAGAGAGAAGGGACAATGCTACTATCCTTTTACCACACTTGTGCTTCAAAGTAGCACCATGATCTCCATGATAGAGAGTCTCATATGTTGTCACTTTCATATACTAGTGGGAATTTTTCATTATAGCACTTGGCTTGTATATTCCATTGACGGGCTTCCTCAAAAGTGCCCTAGGTCTTCGTGAGCAAGCAAGTTGGATGCGCACCCACTTAGTTTCTTTTGTTGAGCTTTCATATACTTATAGCTCTAGTGCATCCGTTGCATGGCAATCCCTACTCAGTCACATTGATATCTATTAATGGGCATCTCCATAGCCCGTTGATACGCCTAGTTTATGTGAGACTATCTTCTCCTTTTTTATCTTCTCCACAACCACCATTCTATTCCACCTATAGTGCTATGTCCATGGCTCATGCTCATGTATTGCGTGAAAGTTGAAAAAGTTTGAGATTACTAATGTATCAAACAATTGCTTGGCTTGTCATCAGGGTTCTGCATGATTAAATACTTTGTGTGATGAAGATAGAGCTTAGCCAGACTATATGATTTTGTAGGGATAACTTTCTTTAGCCATGCTATTTTGAGAAGACATGATTGCTTTGATTAGTATGCTTGAAGTATTATTACTTTTATGTCAATATGAACTTTTGTCTTGAATCTTTCAGATCTGAATATTCATACCACAATTAAGAAGATTTACATTGAAATTATGCGAAAGTATCACTCCGCATCAAAAATTCTTTTTTATCATTTACCTACTCGAGGACGAGCAGGAATTAAGCTTGGGGATGCATGATATGTCTCCAATGTATCTATAATTTTTGATTGCTCCATGCTACTTTATCTACTGTTTTGGACTATATTGGGCTTTATTTTCCACTTTTATATTATTTTTGGAACTAAACTATTAACCAGAGGCCCAGCCCAGAATTGCTGTTTTTTGCCTATTTCAGTATTTCGAAGAAACAGAATATCAAACGGAGTCCAAATAGAATGAAACCTTCGGGAACGTGATTTTCTCACCGAACGTGATCCAGGAGACTTGGACCCTGCTCCAAGGAACAACCGAGGAGGTCACGAGGGTGGGGCCCCCCCTAGGGCGCGCCCCCCTGCCTCGTTGGCCCCCTGTTGCTCCACCGACGTACTCCTTCCTCCTATATATACCTACGTACCCCCGACAGATCAAATACAGAGCCAAAAACCTAATTCTACCGCTGCAACTTTCTGTATCCACGAGATCCCATCTTGGGGCCTGTTTTGGAGCTCCGCCGGAGGGGGCATCTACCATGGAGGGCTTCTACATCAACACCATAGCCTCTCCGATGATGTGTGAGTAGTTTACTTCAGACCTTCGGGTCCATAGCTAGTAGCTAGATGGCTTCTTCTCTCTTTTTGGATCTCAATACAATGTTCTCCCCCTCTCTTGTGGAGATCTATTCGATGTAATCTTCTTTTTGCGGTGTGTTTGTTGAGACCGATGAATTGTGGGTTTATGATCTAGCTTATCTATGAATAATATTTGAATCTTCTCTGAATTCTTTTATGTATGATTGAGTTATCTTTGCAAGTCTCTTCGAATTATCCGTTTGGTTTGGCCAACTAGATTGGTAGTTCTTGCAATGGGAGAAGTGTTTAGCTTTGGGTTCAATCTTGCGGTGTCCTTACCCAGTGACAGAAAGGGTTGCAAGGCATGTATTGTATTGTTGCCATCGAGGATAACAAGATGTTTTTTTATCATATTGCATGAATTTATCCCTCTACATCATGTCATCTTGCTTAAGGCGTTACTCTGTTTTTAACTTAATACTCTAGATGCATGCTGGATAGCGGTCGATGAGTGGAGTAACAGTAGTAGAAGCAGAATTGTTTCGATCTACTTGTCTCGGACGTGATGCCTATACACATGATCATACCTAGATATACTCATAATTATGCTCAATTCTGTCAATTGCTCAACAGTAATTTGTTCACCCACCGTAGAATACTTATGCTCTTGAGAGAAGCCACTAGTGAAACCTATGGTCCCCGGGTCTATTCTCATCATATCAATCTCCATTACTTTATTACTTGCTTTGTTTTTACTTTGCCTTTTACTTTTCACTTTGCATCTCTATATCAAAAATACCAAAAATATTATTTATCATCTTTATCAGATCTCACCCTCGTAAGTGATCGTGAAGGGATTGAGAACCCCTAATCGCGTTGGTTGCGAGTAGCTATCATTTTGTGGAGGTACGAGGGACTCGTGCGTGATCTCCTACTGGATTGATACCTTGGTTCTCAAAAACTGAGGGAAATACTTAGGCTACTTTACTGCATTATCCTCTCCTCTTCGGGGAAATCCAACGCAGTGCTCAAGAGGTAGCAAGACCGAGAGAGTCAATCAGATTCTGGAGGACATGTTGAGAGCTTGTGCAGTAGATTACAGATCTTTTTGGGACGACAACTTGTCGTACACAGAGTTCTCTTACAACAACAATTATCAAGCTAGTTTGAAGATGGCCCCTTTTGAAGCTTTGTACGGAAGGAGGTGCAGGACACCATTATTATGGGATGAAGTTGGAGACCGTCAGTTGTTTGGACTAGATTTGATTAAAGAGTCTGGAGAGAAGGTTAAGCTGATTCGCGATAGACTCAAGGTAGCCCAGTCCAGGCAGAAGAGTTATCCGGATTCTAAACGCAAGGAGACAGTTTACGAAGTCAGAGACAAAGTATACCTTCGTGTGTCCCCACTTCGGGGAGTTAAGCGTTTTGGAGTTAAGGGAAAGCTAGCACCACGTTTTGTGGGACCATACCAAGTTTTGGAACGTATGGGAGAAGTTGCCTACCAGCTGGAATTGCCAGAAGGATTGTCAGGAGTTCACGATCTATTTCACATTTCCCAGTTGAAGAAGTACCACGCAAAGATGGCCGATATTCCTCTGAGAGATACAGTGCCACTGGAAGCGATTCAGCTGGATAGTAATTTAAATTACGAGGATAAACTGATACGTCTCCAATGTATCTACTTTTAGAAACACTTTTGCCCTTGTTTTGGACTCTAACTTGCATGATTTGAATGAAACTAACCCGGACTGATGCTGTTTTCAGCAGAACTGCCATGATGTTGTTTTATGTGTAGAAAAGAGAAGTTCTCGGAATGTCCTGGAAATCCACGGAGGCCCTTTTTGGAATTAATAAGAATTTTTGGCGAAAGAATTAATGCGAGGGGGCCCATAGCCTGTCCACGAGACAGGGGGGCGCCCCCCCCCTAGGGCGCGGCCTCCTATCTCGTGGGCCCCCTGGACCTCCACCGACGTCAACTCCAACTCCATATATTCCATCTCGGGGAGAAAAAAAACTAGGGAGAAAGTTTCATCGCGTTTTACGACATGGAGCCGCCGCCAAGCCCTAATCTCTCTCGGGAGGGCTGATCTAGAGTCCGTTCGGGGCTCCGGAGAGGGGGATTCGTCGCCGTCGTCATCATCAACCATCCTCCATCACCAATTTCATGATGCTCACCGCCGTGCGTGAGTAATTCCATCGTAGGCTTGCTGGACAGTGATGGGTTGGATGAGATTTACCATGTAATCAAGTTAGTTTTGTTGAGGTTCGATCCCTAGTATCCACTATGTTCTGAGATTGATGTTGCTATGACTTTGCTATGCTTAATGCTTGTCACTAGGGCCCGAGTGCCATGATTTCAGATCTGAACCTATTATGTTTTCATGAATATATGTGTGTTCTTGATCCTATCTTGCAAGCCTATAGTCACCTATTATGTGGTATGATCCGACAACCCCGAAGTGACAATAATCGGGATACTTCTCAGTGATGACCGTAGTTTGAGAAGTTCATGTATTTACTATGTGTTAATACTTTGGTCCGGTTCTCTATTAAAAGGAGGCCTTAATATCCCTTAGTTTCCGCTAGGACCCCGCTGCCACGGGAGGGTAGGACAAAAGATGTCATGCAAGTTCTTTTCCATAAGCACGTATGACTATTTACGGAATACATGCCTACATTACATTGATGCATTGGAGCTAGTTCTATATCACCCTATGTTATAACTATTGCATGAGGAATCGCATCCGGCATAATTATCTATCACTGATCAATTGCCTATGAGCTTTTCATATATTGTTCTCTGCTTATTTACTTTTCCGTTGCTACTGTTACAACTGCTACAAAAACCCCAAAACATTTATCTTTACTTTTGCTACTATTACCATTATTATCATACCACTTTTGCTACTAAATACCTTGCTGCAGATACTAAGTTATCCAGGTGTGGTTGAATTAACAACTCAACTGCTAATACTCAAGAATATTCTTTGGCTCCCCTTGTGTCGAATCAATAAATTTGGGTTGAATACTTTACCCTCGAAAGCTATTGTGATCCCCTACACTTGTGGGTTATCAAGACTAATTTCTAGGACCGTTGCCGGGGAGCATAGCTCTATTCTCTGAGTCACTTGGGATTTATATCTGTTGATCACTATGAAGAACTTGAAAGATGCTAAGACCAAGATTTTTCCCTCAACTACGAGGGGAGGTAAGGAGCTGCCATCTAGCTCTACACTAGATTCTCCTTTCGTTATTAGTAGGCTTGCGACACCTAAACCTGCTACTGCTATGAATTCTGATATGTCGCATGTTATTGATGATGCCACTTCTGCTATGCATGATGAAACTACTTCTGTGCGTGATACTACTTTGCCATTAGGTGAATTTCTAGATGAACAACTTGCTAGAGTTAGGGGGAATGAAAATATTGAAGAACCTATTATTGATGATAGTGATGATGAACGTTCCCCCAATGATTATGTATTACCTGTTGTTCCTAAGGGTTATGTTATGAATGAAGCATCTTCTATGGAAATTCTTGCTTGCAATGATAGAAATGATCTTAAGAAATTATTAGCTAAATGGAAGCAACAGTCTCTTAATGCTAGAATGAAACCCGATCTTGCTTTTGCCACTTCACCTATCTGTGTTACTGATAAGGATTATGAATTCTCTGTTGATCCTGATATTATTACTTTAGTTGAATCTGATCCTTTTTATGGCCTTGAATCTAAAACTGTTGTGGCACATCTTACCAAGTTGAACGATATAGCCACCCTGTTCACTCATGATGAGAAGTCTCGCTATTTATACATCCTTAAGATATTTCCGTTCTCATTAAAGGGTGATGCTAAGACTTGGTATAATTCTCTTGCTCCTGGTTGTGTGCGTAGTCCCCAGGATATGATTTATTACTTCTCTGCTAAATATTTCCCTGCTCATAAGAAACAAGCTGCCTTGTGGGAAATATATAATTTTGTGCAAATCAAAGAAGAGAGTCTCCCACAAGCTTGGGGGAGGCTTCTCCGGTTACTTAATGCTTTGCCTGATCATCCTCTTAAGAAAAATTAAATACTTGATATCTTTTATAATGGACTAACCGATGCTTCCAAGGACTACTTGGATAGTTGTGTTGGTTGTGTTTTCAGGGAAAGAATAGTCGACGAAGCTGAAATATTATTGAATAATATGTTGACTAATGAAAATAATTGGACTCTTCCTGAGCCAGTTCCTGAAGTAATTCCTGAACCAATTGAGCCAACTCCTGAGCCTATTGCTAAACCCACTCCGAAGAAGAGAGGTGTTTTATTTCTCAGTCCTGAAGATATGCAAGAGGCAAAGAAGTCAATGAAAGAAAAAGGTATTAAAGCTGAAGATGTTAAGAATTTACCACCTATTGAAGAAATACATGGTCTTAATTTACCGCCTGAAGAACCACATTGTCTTGATAACCCGACACAGGTAGTAAAGGTAAATTCTCTCTACAGATATGATAAAGTTGAAATACCCTCTACTAAATTTCATAGCCCATGCTTAGATGAATTTGATGACTTTATGGCTAGACAAGAAAGTTTTAATGCTTATGTTGGTAGAGAGTTAAAGAATAATGCTTTCGAGATAGGATGCGTAGGTGATAGTCTGGCTAGAGTTAAAGATGAACTTCACCGTGTTAGCAAATATGCTTCTATGGTTGCTACTCAAGCTGAGAAAGTACTCAAAGCTCAAAATGATTTGCTTGATGAATTGAATAATAAAAATGACTTTGCCGTTAGAGTGGCTACTAGAACTGGTAGAATGACTCAGGAACCTTTGTATCCTGAAGGCCACCCTAAGAGAATCGAGCAAGATTCTCAGAGAAATAATTTAGAGGCACCTAGTTCTTCTAAGAAGAAGAAAAAGAAAAAACGATAGAACGTTGCATGCTTCTAGTGAACCTACTGTAGACACACCTGAGAATCCCAATGATATTTCTATCTCTGATGCTGAAACACAATCAGGTGATGAACATGAACCTAGTGATAATGTTAATGATAATGTTCATGTTGATGCTCAACCTAGCAAAAACAATGATGTAGAGATTGAACCTGCTGTTGATCTTGATAACCCACAATCAAAGAATCAATGTTATGATAAGAGAGAGACTTTGTTGCTAGGAAGCACGGTAAAGAAAGAGAACCATGGGTTCAGAAACCCATGCCCTTTCCTCCTAAACCATCCAAGTCAAAGGATGATGAGGATTTTGAGCGCTTTGCTGAAATGATTAGACCTATTTTCTTACGTATGCGCTTAACTGATATGCTTAAAGTAAATCCTTATGCTAAGTATATGAAGGATATCATTACAAATAAAAGAAAGATACCGGAAGCTGAAATTTCCACCATGCTTGCTAATTACACTTTTAAGGGTGGAATACCAAAGAAACCTGGAGATCCGGGTGTGCCAACTATACCATGCTCCATTAAAAGAAATTATGTTAGAACTGCTTTATGTGATCTTGGAGCTGGTGTTAGTGTTATGCCTCTCTATTTATATCGTAGACTTGAATTGAATAAGTTGACACCTACTGAAATATCTTCGCAAATGGCCGATAAATCAACTGCTATACCTGTCGGTATTTGTGAGGATGTGCCTATTGTGGTTGCAAATGTCACTATCTTAACGGACTTTGTTATTCTTGATATTCCCGAGGACGATAGTATGTCTATTATCCTTGGTAGACCTTTTCTTAATACTACAAGGGCTGTTATTGATTGCAACAAAGGCAATGTCACTTTTCATGTTAATGGCAATGAGCATACGGTACACTTTCCGAGGAAACAATCTCAAGTTCATAGAATCAATTCTATTGAAAAAGTTCCAACTATCATTTTTGGAAGTTTTGAATTTCCTGTTCCTACTGTCAAGAAAAAATATGATATTCTTATTGTTGGGGATTTTCATATCCTCGTTGAGGTAACTTAGTGTTATTCGAAATTTCTTCGGTTCCGTGTTATTCGGAATGAGTTTGTTAACAAGACTTGATCAACCTTGTTAGCGGGTTCATTTTGATGGTCACGAGATGGATGAAACTAGAAGGCACAACCTTCTGTACCCTCTTTTTACGTTCTGTTATTTCGAATAAATAAAGAAAAAATAGTATTATCCGTCTGTTTCCTGAATTATCCGTGCATTAAAAAAATAGTCCGAAAATAAAAGTGCTCCAAATGCCCTGCAAATTTAGTTTGATTTTTCTGGAATATTTGAGGATTTTAGGCACTCAAAACACTGCAGGAGGGGCAAGCACCAGGCCACGAGAGAGGAGGGCGCCCCCCCTTAGGGCGCGCCCCTCCACTTATGCCAGCTTCCGCACACTTCATCTTCTACCCAGAAAAATCCCCATCCAGCCCAAGCACGAGTTCTAGCTCGTTTTGCCGCGATTTTCGATCTCTTAGCTCAAACCTCCATTCACAAAACTGCTTTGGGAGATTGTTGTTTGGTATGTGATTCCTCCATTGGTCCAATTAGTTTTTGTTCTAGTGCTTTATTCATTGCAAATTTTTGCTGCTTAGGTCACCATGTTCTTGAGCTTGCATGTTAAATTTTTGAGGTCCCAAGCAATTCCAATGCATGATATAGGCTCTAGGCACTTGTAGGAGTAGTTGCTATCAATCTTGTTTAGTTTTATCCACTTTTATTTTGAAGTTACTAAAATTTCAGAAATTTTCAGAAAAAGAAATATGCTTAGAATAATGTACCAAGGAGGTTCCTCAGCAAAGAAAGGGCCAAGGATTGCTATATGTGAACAAGATATTAAATTGCCAAGGGACGCAAATGTACGGGCTTGTGAGTGGCCATTCGATGATTTTATGGTCGAAGCAGGCTTCAAGGAAGAATTTGACGCGTATGTGCGTAATACCGAGCTGGAGGACTTCTTACAAGATAAGTGTCCTCAATATTATCAATTGACCGATTCCTTTGTGCGGAGGTTCGAATATATTTCTGCGCGTAATTCTCCTAGTGTCATGTATGATATTTATGATACGTCTTATGCCATGGATTTAGAGGATTTCACAACTGCTTGCAAACTCCTGCAGTGGGGTAATATTAATGATCCTCCCAAATCTGAATTTAGAGATTTTCTTGCTAATATTACTGTGGGAGAATCTAGGGACGTAGCACAAGCTACCATAGGGAGCATTCATTTTCCTGCTATACATTACTTTGCTCTCTTTATTGGTAGATGCATTAACGGTAAGGACGAGGTATGTCACATGTGTGCACCTGATCTTTGTGTCCTCAAGAGTGGTGTGTCAGGTTATAAAGGTTATAACTTGGGGGCAATAGTTGCACGTAGGTTGCAGAATAATAGTAGAAAGGGAGATTTCTTTGGAGGAATATATGCAACCCGTGTGGCTAATTTTCTTAATATAGCTCCACGAGAGGGGGATATGATTGTACCTCCTGTTTATTTGGATAAAGAAGCTATGTTTGATCATCATTTTCTTGAGAGGAATGAACAATTCCTCCATTATCGACTAATCTATGACAGATGCAACGTCGTCCCTGTTACTCTTCTTGCTCCCTACCTTTTTGATTATCAGGCAAAAGGAAGATATGTTGTCACCAGGGAAGAAGCAACTGAATATGAGAGGGGAATGGAGGCAGCTCGCCAACACGCTGCTGCTCAGGAGGCGGTAGCTTCTCCATCTCAGTACTACCCTAGTTTCACTTATGGATATCAGCCACGCGGTCCTTGGTATTAAACCAACTTAGTCCAAAAGCCTAAGCTTGGGGGAGTACGTATTCCTCACCGACTTTACATTCATGTTCACACACTAGTCGTCGGTGCTCATACTCTTTCATTGTATTATCCATGCTAGTTTAAATTTCTTTTTCTAGTTTTATTTTTGTGTGTTTGATAAACCTTAAGAAAAACAAACAAAAATTAGTTAGTTTAATTTCCTTGCCTGTAATAGGAATTAAAATGAAAACCCAAAAAAAATTCTAGTTCTTCTTCTTACTTGTTGGGAGCTTTCCCGTGTAAATAGTTTTCTTTTCTTTTCTTTCCTTTGGGGGTCGAAAAGACCATATTGAAAATGCTTAGTGGCTCTTATATGCATGATTGTTTATTTAAATTAGAGTCATATTACTTGTCTTCTCTCTTGAGTTGAATGCTTGCAGATTCTAGCTTAGTCCAATGCACATAACTCTTATTATTATACACATCGTTCGGTCGTGCGAGTGAAAGGCAATAATGACGATATATGATGGACTTATTGGGATGAGAAAAGCTAGTATGAACTCGACCTCTCTTGTTTTTGTAAATATGATGAGTTCATCGTTCCTAAGTCAGCTATTATGAAGTAAACATATTTGCAATGACATTTGGAGATTATAGTTACTTGTGCCATGCTTGATTAGCTATGAGTTATAATGGTTTACCTTGCGTGCCAACATGCTATTAGAATGATTATGATGTGGTATGATGGGATGGTATCCTCCTTTGAATGAATTGAGTGACTCGACTTGGCACATGTTCACGCATGTAGTTGAATCAAATCAACATAGCCTCACGACATTTATGTTCATGGTGGATTATATCCTACTCATGCTTGTACTCGGTGTGAATTAATTGTAATGCATGCTTACGACTGTTGTTGCTCTCCCAGTTGGTCGCTTCCCAGTCTTTTGCTAGCCTTCACCTGTACTAAGCGGGAATACTGCTTGTGCATCCAAACTCCTTAAACCCTAAAGTTGTTCCATATGAGTCCACTATACCTACCTATATGCGGTATTACCTGCCGTTCCAAGTAAATTTGTATGTGCCAAACTCCAAACCTTCAAATGAAATTCTATTTTGTATGCTTGAGCAGCTCATGTTACAACTAGGGCTGCCTATATCTTCCATGCTAGGTGGGTTATTCTCAAGAGGAGTGGACTCCGCTCCTCATTCACGAGAAAGGGCCAGTAACCGAGATTCCAGTCCCATGATCCAAAAAGATCAAAGCAAATCAAAATAATTAAACAAAACTCCCCCAGGGTTGTTGTATGTTGGAGGCACTCGTTGTTTCGAGCAAGCCATGGATTGACGCTTGTTGGAGGTTAGGGGAACTGCCTATAATGCATTTAGTATGGAAGATGCAGCCATCTCATAGATGTTGCGTTGACAGCAAAAGTATGCCACTCAAAATGTTATTCAATCTCTATTTTAAAATCAAGCTCTGGCACCTTTACAAATCCCTGCTTCCCTCTGCGAAGGGCCTATCTATTTACTTTTTATGTTGAGTCATCACCCTTCTTATTAAAAGCACCCACTGGAGAGCACACTGTCATTTGCATTCATTATTACTGGTTTATATTGGGTATGACTTGACTGGATCTCTTTTACCCTGAATTACAATGTTTAGTCAGTCCTTGATCTTTAAAGGTGCTCTGCATTTATGTTTTGCAGTCTCAGAAAGGGCTAGCGAGATACCATTTTGTTATATCATGTTATGATTATTTTGAGGAAGTGTTGTCATCAGAGTTTTATTATTATGGCTTGCTAGCTGATTATGCTATAGATGTGAGTAATTGTGAGACCTATGTGTTATTGTGATTATGGTTAGTTCATAATATTTGCGGAAACTTGAATGCTGGCTTTTCATGTTACAACAACAAGAGAAAACAGAGTTTGTAAAAGTTTTTCTTTATCACTTTCAGTTTATCAACTGAATTGCTTGAGGACAAGCAAAGGTTTAAGCTTGGGGGAGTTGATACGTCTCCAACGTATCTACTTTTCCAAACACTTTTACCCTTGTTTTGGACTCTAACTTGCATGATTTGAATGAAACTAACCCGGACTGACGTTGTTTTCAGCAGAACTGCCATGATGTTGTTTTATGTGTAGAAAAGAAAAGTTCTCGAAATGTCCTGGAAATCCACGGAGGCACTTTTTGGAATTAATAAGAATTTTTGGCGAAAGAATTAATGCCAGGGGGCCCACAACCTGTCCATGAGACAGGGGGGTGCCCCCCTAGGGCATGGCCTCCTATCTCGTGGCCCCCCTGGACCTCCACCGACGTCAACTCCAACTCCATATATTCCGTCTCGGGGAGAAAAAAATCAGGGAGAAAGTTTCATTGCGTTTTACGACACGGAGCCGCCGCCAAGCCCTAATCTCTCTCGGGAGGGCTGATCTGGAGTCCGTTAGGGGCTCCGGAGAGGGGGGATTCGTCGCTGTCGTGATCATCAACCATCATCCATCACCAATTTCATGATGCTCACCATCGTGCGTGAGTAATTCCATCATAGGCTTGCTGGACGGTGATGGGTTGGATGAGATTTACCATGTAATCAAGTTAGTTTTGTTGGGGTTTGATCCCTAGTATCCACTATGTTCTGAGATTGATGTTGCTATGACTTTGCTATGCTTAATGCTTGTCACTAGGGCCCGAGTGCCATGATTTCAGATCTGAACCTATTATGTTTTCATGAATATATGTGTGTTCTTGATCCTATCTTGCAGTCTATAGTCACCTATTATGTGTTATGATCCGACAACCCCGAAGTGACAATAATCGGGATACTTCTCGGTGATGACTGTAGTTTGAGGAGTTCATGTATTCACTATGTGTTAATGCTTTGGTCTGGTTCTCTATTGAAAGGAGGCCTTAATATCCCTTAGTTTCCGCTAGGACCTCGCTGCCACGGGAGGGTAGGACAAAAGATGTCATGCAAGTTCTTTTCCATAAGCATGTATGACTATTTACAGAATACATGACTACATTACATTGATGAATTGGAGCTAGTTCTATATCACCCTATGTTATAACTATTGCAGGAGGAATCGCATCCGGCATAATTATCCATCACTGATCCATTGCCTACGAGCTTTTCATATATTGTTCTCCGCTTATTTACTTTTCCGTTGCTACTGTTACAACTGCTACAAAAACCCAAAAACATTTATCTTTACTTTTGCTATTGTTACCATTATTATCATACCACTTTTGCTACTAAATACCTTGCTGCAGATACTAAGTTATACAGGTGTGGTTGAATTGACAACTCAACTACTAATACTCAAGTATATTCTTTGGCTCCCCTTGTGTCGAATCAATAAATTTGGGTTGAATACTTTACCCTAGAAAGTTGTTGCGATCCCCTACACTTGTGGGTTATCAGAAACCAGTGAAATTCTCGAGTCTCCCAGCCAAGTCACATGCAACAAGGTTATCAAGTTTTGCAAAGTTTAGTGGAGCCACCATACCGAGGATGAAGCCCACCTGGGAACGAGAGGAAAACTTACGGAAGGACCACCCACACCTATTTTTTAGCAAACCCGAATCTCGAGGGCGAGATTCATCTTAAGGGGGGTAGGTTTGTAACATCCCAAATTTTCAACTTGGAATGTTATACATAGGTCATCAAATGCATATCATATTTTAATTGCATTTTGGCTTGATACTAGAAATTCTAAGCAACTCAAGGACCCACAGAGAGAGTTGGGGATTTCATTGATTTTCAAATTTGAATTTTCTCAAATTTGAAAAGAGGATCATTTTGGTTTTAGTATTTTTCTCTCCGAATATTTCCAATATTAAAATAAAAGAGAGGGGATAAAATGACTTCTCCGAAATAAAAGAAATATTGGAGGGAAAATGTTAATATCAAATAAATATTTTATTTGGATTTCTATTGCTATTTTATTTGGATTAGAAAAATAGGCATTTTTCAAAATTGCATTAGTAGCCCATGTAAATGTTCGTTTTGTCCGCAATTTTATTAGAGGCCCATGAAAATTTATTTCGGGATTTTTGGACCTCATTTGGTATTTCTTTTATTTATTTTACTCCGTCCGTTTAAAATAAATGCGAACCGACCTACGGGCCGTGCCCGAGCCGGACTCTCCCGGACGGCCTTTTTAAGGCGAGCCCGAGGCCCCGCCAGCCCCAAGCCGCCCCGCCCCGCCCTAACCCTAGCGCCGTGCCGCACGGCGCCGCCCATGCCACCGCCGCCACCCGCCGTCGCCCTGCCGGAGCCTCGCCGGAGTTAGCCGCCGCCGCCGTCGTTTTTTTTTCAGTTTTAGGTAAAAACTGTTTGGTTTTTTAACCCTAGACTAATTTTTTTATTATTTTTTAGATCGGTTTTCTGCGCTTAGTTTATTTTGTGAACGCTCGTTCGTTAGCCCGTTTTAACGAACGAATTCGTTCGTTTGTCTTTGTTTGCGGGTGTTCGTCCGATAGATTTTTCTTTTTTTGTTTTTTTCAGGGACCTATCCACGATTATTTTTATCGCCCCTGATCTTCAAACCCTCGCAACTTTTTAAGCGTTAGTCGGAATTTAGTGAAACCAACGCCAAAGTTTCAAGCAGATTTGTTTTCGAACTTCTTTTGAGGCATAGTTTGAGTTTCGTAGCTCCGATTCGAGTGATTCTTTTTGCAAATTGAAGCTCTTCAGTTGAACCTTCAGTTTGGATCGTCTTATTTGAGTTTTACCTGTGCATCTATGCTTGAGTGCTTATGTATGCGATTGTTTGTTTGCGATAGAATTGCCGGAGTGCGAAGCGTGCTACTACGAGTCTCTAGGGTTTGCAGATCATCAGTAAGGCAAGTAACACTCTAATCATATCTTTTATTACCCAGTTTTTATGCATTAGTTCCAATCCTCAAACATTGCATGGTTAGGATCTGAATAACATCTGGGTTGGGAAGTAGATGATGAGGTAGAACATATTGTCTTTTATTATCAAACCTTGGGGAGTCACTTCTATGTTATGCTTAGATTGCTATGCTATGCTCGTAGACGTGGATTGGTTGAGTGTATCCATGACAG
Source organism: Triticum dicoccoides (assembly GCF_002162155.2). Taxonomy (NCBI): domain Eukaryota; kingdom Viridiplantae; phylum Streptophyta; class Magnoliopsida; order Poales; family Poaceae; genus Triticum; species Triticum dicoccoides. The sequence goes on along the minus strand of NC_041393.1, from coordinate 516,353,369 downwards.
ATGCGAGAATTGTTAATTAATGGTTAACTTAAGGTGGCTACTTAAGTACTCATCTGGGTGGATTGGTTGCGGGCACCTGGAGAATCCAGTGTTATCCTAGGATATCCCGGAGTACCCGTGTGATCATCCTACGGTTCGCCACCCAGGCTCAAAGGGATCATAAGATTATTCATGCTAGAAACTTCCGTGTGCAGCCACAAGCTATTATGGGCTCTAGCATAGTTGAGTAGGTTGCATGACCTCTTTCAGTGGTGGGCTAGCAGATGTAGGGGAAAAGTGCGCAAACCTTTGCAGAGTGTACAAACTAATCATGGTTAGCCGTGTCCCCGGTTATGGACATCTTGAGTATCTGGTTCTTGGATTATCATGTTGATCTCATCACTCTAAATTAATTTGTTGGGTTAATTGATACTATTTAATTGGGATTGAGTTGGAGGAACCTTCTCAATGTTTAACAACCACCATGGTAGTTAAATAAAATATATTCCTTTGTTGTAGGGAAAAATTGGCTTTATGCAAAAACCTTAACCATAGAGCTCTCCACCAGCCATATATGCATGTAGTGATAGTATTTATTCTGTTCTTTGCTCTCTTGTGTTATATTGCCAGCATATTCCATGTGCTGACCCGTTTCGGGGTGCAACATATCATGTTGCAGACTTTTCAGACGAAGAGTAAGGTGCGCTAGGTCGTTGTCATTCACTTAGCTTTGCCATTGGAGTTGATGGACTCACTTTATCTTCCAAGCCTTCCGCTGTTATCTTTTTAGATTGCCTTGAGCCATATTATTGTAATAAGTTCTCTTTTGAGACATTCGATGTAATAAGTGTGTGACTGAAACTCTGTTATAAATCCTCGAGTACTGTGCGTGTTAGTATTACCGATCCAGGGATGACACTGATGCACAGAGATTTGACCATTTGAGGTCTGGTCACTACAGGGGAACTTTGTGGCAGAATTGAGTCACAAAGGCACGGAGATATGATTCGGGAGGGATCTCCATGGCATGTGAGCGAGGATGCAATCATCTTGTCTGAATTCAAAGATTGTATGAGGCTGGATGAGGTTTAGTTTTAACGGTTCAGTCTATGGGATAGGGTCCCGAATCTCCCTACAATCTATGTGATGATGTGTGGGGCAAGTTGATAGCTCAACATATCGACAAAGAAGCAACTTCGGTTTAGTTTGAGCATGTGGGTGGATATCTTCGAGCTCAGGTCTCGATTGATGTTAGCAAGCCTTAGACGGTGGATATTGATAGACTCGGCAAAGAGGAAAAATACAGATTTGTTTGATATACAATATGAACAAGTGCACCACTTTTGCTTTTCCTGTGGCTGACTTGGACATCTGGATTTGTACTGCCCTCATCTAGGTCCTCGTGATGCAAATGGTGACTTCCCCTTTGGACCGAAGTTGAGGGCACTGATACGTCTCCATCGTATCTATAATTTTTGATTGTTTCATGCTATTATATCATCACTTTTATATACTTTATATGTCATTTTATATTGTTTTATGGACTAAGCTATTAACTCAGTGCCTAGTGCCAATTGCTATTTTCTGCATGTTTATGGTTTTCTAGGAAATTCATACCAAATGAAGTACAAACATGATGAAACTTTTTAACGATTTTTACTGGACCAATAGAGACCCTTGAAGCTTCGGAGGAGATCGGACGATGCACGAGTGTCGGTGTCAAAACCGTCAGACCTCGGGGTAGGGGGTCCCGAGCTGTGGATCTCAGATCGATGGTAACAGGAACAAAGGAGACGATGTTTACCCAGGTTCGGGCCCTCTTGATGGAGGTAAAACCCTATGTCCGGCCATTGTTTATATTGATGAAGATGTATAAAGTACATAGTTGATCTACCTCGAGATCATAATGTGTGGTCTAACTCTAGGGCTAGACGAATAATGATTTTGTGTTGATGTGTCCCATATGGGCTAAACCCTATGGCTTATATATACACTAGGGAGGGTATCTAGGGTTACAAGGTCGGTATCTAGGAGCAAGGCGGTAGCATAGATCTTGGAGTATACGTCAAGTATTTGGTGGAGGTAGTCTTGATCACGCCTCCTGCGTACGGCCTCGAGAGTCCATCTTAACCATGAATGAGGGCCCATCGACCCACCCTAAGGAGAATGGGCTAACTAGGTTAGGATGCCCCAATCCAGGACACCAACAGTAGTCCCCAAACTGGTCTTCTATGCCGAGGACGACCTTCCTGGCAATAACAACCTCGGATCCGGAGTCCTTGGTTGGACAGACTAGTTCTTCCTGGTAATTTTCAAACTACTCCTTTAAAGGAGTGAGGCCAGCCAAAGCTCAACTGAACCCGTAGTGTTTACTCGAAGAGATCGGATAATCTAGCCTTGAAGGCCAAGCATCTCGGTGTGAATGGTTCCACCCATTTGACAACTTTATCGAAACGGCTCATCGCACGACAGGGCGAGCAGTTACTGCTCCCCTCAAATTGCGGCTCGAGGCAGCCTTTTTACTGGCACGTCCCTTCGAGGCAGAGATTGTTCATGTTTTCTTGGGAATATTATCAAGATTTTGTTTCTCCCCATATGCTTAATAGCACTTTCGGTGGGAGTGGCATGTTTATCGGCGTAGTAAAGGGGACTCTTGGCCTTTCACCGGCGTATAAGAGAAAAAGGGAGGATAGCGCAACCTACTACGCTCCCATTCTCCCCATCTACTACTTCATCAAGCTCCAACGCCTAGATCCGATCCCGCTCCCTTTTCCTTCAGCGAGTCCAACCTCCACCACCAGCCATGGCTGACACCCTCAAGGGGCACTGGGGTGGTTCCATCATGATGGATGGCACCATCCTAGAGTTGCGCAGTGCGAATTATCTGACAACCGACATCGCCGCCCGTGGTCCAGCTGCTGGCCAACAAGTGCCCTCTCCCAATGGTGGGGAGCGGGTAGTCTTCGTCCCCCACCTCGTATGAGGCATGGGATGATGTTCTACTATGAGCTCGACTTCCACCATATGGTCCCAAACTCCATTCTCCACATTGCCGCCTCCATCACGGTCTGTGAGGCCTTCCTCTGCTGCGAGGCACACTTCGGCCTGTGCTGAAGCTCTTCGGGATCAAGCCGAAGTCCAGCAGCTCCGACCTGGTGGAGTGTGGAGGGGCCATGATCAGCAAGAATAAAGGGGTTGAACGGATCAAGGGCACCTTGATACGTCTCCGTCGTATCTATAATTTTTATTGTTCCATGCCAATATTTTACAACTTTTACATACTTTTGGCAACTTTTTATACTATTTTTGGGACAAACATATTGATCCAGTACCCAGTGCCAGTTCCTATTTGTTGCATGTTTTTCTTTCACGGAAAATCCATATCAAACAAAGTCCAAACGGGATAAAAACTTACAGAGATTTTTTTGGAATATATGTGAATTTTGGGAAGTGGAATCAACATGAGACGACGCCTGAGGGGCCAACGAGGGTGAGGGGTGCACCCCAGGGGGTAGGGCGCGCCATGGGCCCTCGTGGCCACTCCTTAAGGCGGTTGGTTCCCTTCTTTCGCCGCAAGAAACCCAATATCAAGATAAAAATCATGTCCAAATTTCAGCCCAATCGAAGTTATGGATCTCCGGGAATTTAAGAACGGTGAAAGGGCAGAATCTGGGAGCACAGAAACAGAAGGAAACAAAGAGAGATCCAATCTAGGAGGAGTTCTCGCCCCTTCGCCGCCATGGAAGCCAACGACCAGAGGGGAAACCCTTCTCCCATCTGGGGGGAAGGTCAAGGAAGAAAAAGAAGCTGGGCTCTCTCCCCGTCTCTCCCGGTGGTGTCGGAACACCGTCGCGACCATCACGTGATGGAGATCTACAACAACAACTTCACCGCCGTCATCACCAACTCTCTCTCCCTCTATGCAGCGCTGTAACACCTCTTCTCCCCTTTATAATCTCTACTTGAACATGGTGCTCAACGCTATATATTATTTCCCAATGATGCATGGCTATCCTATGATGTTTGATAGATCCGTGTTGTCCTATGGGTTAATTGATGATCGTGATTGGTTTGAGTTGCATGTTTTATTATTGGTGTTGTCCTATGGTGCTCTCCGTCTCGCACAAGCGTGAGAGATCCCCGCTGTAGGGTTTGCAATATGTTCATGATTTGCTTATGGTGGGTGGGGTGAGTGATAGAAGCACAGACCCGAGTAAGTAGGTTGTTTGTGTGGGGGAGTAAAGAGGACTTGATGCCTTATAGTGCTATGGTTGGGTTTTACCTTAATGATCTTTAGTAGTTGCGGATGATTGCTAGAGTTCCAATCATAAGTGCATATGATCCTAGGAGAGAAAGTATGTTAGCTTATGCATCTCCCTCATATAAAATTGCAATAGTAATTACCGGTCTAGTTATCGATTGCCTAGGGACAAATAATTTCTCGTGACAAAAAGCTCTCTACTAAAACTAACTTAGTTGTTTCTTTATCTAAACAGCCCCTAATTTTTATTTACGCGCTCTTTACTATCTTGCAAACCTATCCAACAACACCTACAAAGTACTTCTAGTTTCATACTTGTTCTAGGTAAAGCGAACGTTAAGCGTGCGTAGAGTTGTATCGATGGTCGATAGAACTTGAGGGAATATTTGTTCTACCTTTAGCTCCTCGTTGGGTTCGACACTCTTACTTATCGAAAGAGGCTACAACTGATTACCTATACTTGTGGGTTATCAAGACCTCTTTCTGGCGCCGTTGCCGGGGAGCAATAGCGTAGGGTGAATATTCTCGTGTGTGCTTGTTTGCTTTATCACTAAGTAGTTTTTATTTTCTGTTCTAAATTGTTGTCTATCTTCAGTTACGGGTAGGAAACACAAAATACCAAAAAAAATTAGTTGTACCTACTAAACCAATGGTTGAAGAACCACTCAAAATCTATCATAATCTTGAAGCTTTTTACTTGGATCATCTTTGATCCCATTGTGCTCATGCTGAAACCCCAACTAGCTTAGTTCAGGGCAAATCTTTAGATGAGCATGCTTGTTATGTGTGACACCGCTTATCTCACAAAGGGAAACTTTTACTGGATCAAATTCATCGTTTCCAATGCTATGCTTGGAATTTATGTGAAATATATGGTTTTACTTGTTGTTTTGAAGACCCTAAGAAACACCTCCCCTACCAATGTGAGTTTAGTGATAATGGAATCGTATCTTCGTATGCTAAGGGTGTTCATCATTACTATGATGTTCAACAAATTGAAGAATTTGTTGCTTTTAAGGGTGCTTATGAAATTTCTTCTTTGATTGGAAAGTATGATGATACTCTTTACAAATCTGAAAATTGTGCAATACTTAAATATTGTTATGATAATTATGCTTCTAATGCCTATGTTAAACCATATATTGAGGACTCCTTCGCTGTCCAAGAAGAGACTAACATTTTGCAGGAGTCTATGGAAGAAGAAATTGATGAAACTGTGAGCTCATTGGATGAAAGAGATGATGAGGAGAGCGAAAAACAAAAGGAGGAAGAGAGGATTAGCTACCCGTGCCCACCTTCTAATGAGAGTAACCCTCCAACTCATACATTGTTTAATGTCCCTTCATTCTTACCAAAGGATGAATGCTATGATAATTGCAATGATCCCGTTAATTCATTTGAAATATCCCTTTTGATGAACTTGATAATTGTTATGCTTGTGGCCATGATGCCAATACGAATGATGCTTATGGAGATGAACTTGTTATAGTTCCTTATGTTAAGAATGAAATTATTTCTATTGCACCCACGCATGATAGTCCTATTATCTTTTTGAATTCTCCCAACTACACTATATCGGAGAAGTTTGCCCTTATTAAGGATTACATTGACGGGTTGCCTTTAACCGTTGCACATGATACTTTTGATGAATGTAATATGCATGTGCTTGCTGCTACTACTTGAAATTATTATGAGAGAGGAACTACATCTCCACTTCTCTATGTTTCCAATACGATAAAATTGCAAGAAACTGTTTATAATAATCATTGGCCTTTACTTTGTGTGCATGAATTGTTCTTTTGTGACATGCAGATGCATAGGAAGAGAGTTAGACTTTGTCATTACATGATATATGTTGCTTTGTGCTCACTACTAAAATACAAATCATTGTTAATTAAATTGGCTTTGATATACCTTGCGATCCGGGTGGATCCATTACTTGAGCACTATATGCCTAGCTTAATGCCTTTAAAGAAAGCGCTGCCAGGGAGACAACCTGGAAGTTTTAGAGAGTCATTTATTTATGTTTTGTGCTTTTATAAAGTTTAAAAACATAAATAAATAAATAGGGGAACCTAAAACTTTTTCAAAAAGAAAAGTGAAAGTGAGAGAGATGAGCATTGTTAAAGTGGGAGCATGCCTTGCACTTTGTTCATGCCCATGGAAACTTTGTGAATCTTAATTACAGAAACTTTTCAACAAAAATAATTACCCCCTTGTGTAATTTCATTGTATTATAAAAATAATGTGCCAAGATTTGCCTTTAGGATGATTCGATTGCTTGTTTGGTTTGTGAAGTGCAAAAACAGAAACTTTGGCTGTAGTGCGTGATTTTACATTTTTTACTGGAAAAGTCAAACGGTTCTGAAACTTTTTGCACAGTACTTCTATACAATTTTTTTATTTTTTCCTAATCTTTCAGAATTTTTGGAGTTACAGAAGTATGGTAGATGTTCAGATTGCTACAGACTGTCCTATTTAACACAGATTCTATTTTTGATTCATTGTTTTGCTTGTTTTGATGAAACTATCGATTTTGTTGGTGGTATAAGCCATGGAGAAGTTATTATACAGTAGCTACAATGCAAAAATAAAATATGAACGGTTTTGCAACAGTACTTAAAGTGGTGATTTGTTTTATTATACTAACAGATCTCATGAGGGTTTTGTTAAGTTTTGTGTGATTGAAGTTTTCAAGATTTGGGTGAGATCACGATGGATGAAGGAATAATGAGTGGCAAGAGCCTAAGCTTGGGGATGCCCGAGGCACCCCAAGGTAATATTCAAGCACTCCCAAGCAACTAAGCTTGGGGATGCCCCAGAAGGTATCCCCTCTTTCTTCTAACGATCATCGGTAATTTTACTTGGAGCTATATTTTTATTCGTCACATGATATGTGTAAATCTTGGAGCATTGTGTGCCTTTTTATGCACCATGCTGGTATGAGATAGTCCTTGGTTGATTTATAGAATGCTCTTTGCACCTCACTTATATCCTTTGAGTATGGCTTTATAGAATGCTTCATGTGCTTCACTTATATCATTTGAAGTTGGGATTGCATGTTTCTTTACACATAGAAAACCGTCATTTGTAGAATGCTCTTTTGCTTCACTTATATTTGTTAGAGCGTGGGCATATCTTTTGTAGAAAGAATTAAAATCTCTTGCTTCACTTATATCTATTTAAAGAGATGACAGGAATTGGTCATTCACATGGTTAGTCAAAAAATCCTACATAAAACTTATAGATCACTGAAGATGATATGTTTGATTCCTTGCAATAGTTTTGCGATATAAAGATGGTGATATTAGAGTCATGCTAGTGAGTAATTGTGGATTGGTAGAAATACTTGTGTTGAGGTTTGTGATTCCCGAAGCATGCACGAATGGTGAACCATTATGTGATGAAGTCGGAGCATGATTTATTTTTGATTGTCATCCTTCGTGTGGAGGTCGGGATGGCGCGATGGTTAACTCCTACCAACCCTTCCCCTAGGAGCATGCGTGTAGTACTTTGTTTCGATGGATAATAAAATTTTGCAATAAGTATGTGAGTTCTTTATGACTAATGTTGAGTCCATGGATTATACGCACTCTCACCCTTCCATCATTGCTAGCCTCTTCGGTACCGTGCATTGCCCTTTCTCACCTCGAGAGTTGGTGCAAACTTCACCGGTGCATCCAAACCCCGTGATACGATACACTCTATCACACATAAGCCTTATATCTTCCTCAAAACAGCCACCATACCTACCTATCATGGCATTTCCATAGCCATTCTGAGATATATTGCCATGCAACTTCCATCATTATCATATACATGACTTGAGCATTCATTGTCATATTGCTTTGCATGATTGTACGATATCTAGCATGATATTTCCATGGCTTGTCCATTTTTTTATATCTTTGCTATGCTAGATCATTGCACATCCTAGTACACCGCAACAGGCATTCATATAGAGTCATATTTTGTTCTAGTATCGAGTTGTAATATTGAGTTGTAAGTACATAAAAGTGTGATGGTCATCATTATTAGAGCATTGTCCCATGTGAGGAAAGGATGATGGAAGTTATGATTCCCTCACAAGTTGGGATGAGTCTCCGAACTTTACAAAAAAATAAAAAAGGCCAAAGAAGCCCACAAAAAAGGACAAAGAAGCCCACCAAAAAACAAAAAATGAGAGAAAAAGAGAGAAGGGGCAATGCTACTATCCTTTTACCACACGTGTGCTTCAAAGCACCATGTTCTTCATATAGAGAGTCTCTTGAGTTATCACTTTCATATACTAGTGGGAATTTTCATTATATAATTTGGCTTGTATATTCTGATGATGGGCTTCCTCAAATGCCCGAGGTCTTCATGAGCAAGAAAGTTTGATGCACACCCACTTAGTTTCCAGTTTGAGCTTTCATACACTTATAGCTCTTAGTGCGTCCGTTGCATGGCAATCCCTACTCCTCACATTGACATCAATTAATGGGCATCTCCATAGCCCGTTGATTAGCCGCGTCGATGTGAGACTTTCTCCTTTTTGTATTCTCCACACAACCTCCACCATCATATTCTATTCCACCTATAGTCTTATATCCATGGCTCACACTCACGTATTGCGTGAAAGTTGAAGAAGTTTGAGAATACTAAAGTATGAAACAATTGCTTGGCTAAAACCGGGGTTGTGCATGATTTAAATACTTTGTGTGGTGAAGATGGAGTATAGCGAGACCATATGATTTTATGCGGATAACTTTCTTTGGCCATGTTATTTTAAAAAGACATGATTGCTTTATTAGTATGCTTGAAGTATTATTGTCTTAATGTCAAATGATAGACTATTGCTTTGAATCACTCGTGTCTTAATATTCATGCCATGATTATATTACATGATCAAGATTATGCTAGGTAGCATTCCACATCAAAAATTATCTTTTTTATCATTTACCTACTCGAGGATGAGCAGGAGTTAAGCTTGGGGATGCTGATACGTCTCCGCCGTATCTATAATTTTTGATTGTTCCATGCCAATATTGTACAACTTTTACATACTTTTGGCAACTTTTTATACTATTTTTGGGACTAACATATTGATCCAGTGCCCAGTGCGAGTTCCTGTTTGTTGCATGTTTTTTGTTTCGCAGAAAACCCATATCAAACAGAGTCCAAACGGGATAAAAACTTACAGAGATTTTTTTTGGAATATATGTGAATTTTGGGAAGTGGAATCAACGTGAGATCATGCCCGAGGGGCCCATGAGGGTGAGGGGAGCGCCCTAGGACCTCATGGCCACTCCGTAAGGCGGTTGGTGCCCCTATTTCTCCGCAAGAAAGCCAATATCCAGATAAAAATCGTGTCCAAATTTCAGCCCAATCGGAGTTACGGATCTCCGGGAATTTAAGAAACGGTGAAAGGGCAGAATCTGTGAGCATAGAAATAGAAGGAAATAGAGAGAGAGAGATCCACTCTCAGAGGGGCTCTCACCCCTCTGCCGCCATGGAAGCCAAGGACCAGAGGGGAAACCCCTCTCCCATCTAGGGGGAAGGTCAAGGAAGAAGAAGAAGAAGGGGGGCTCTCTCCCCCTCTCTCTCGGTGGCGCCGGAACGCCGTTGGGGCCATCATCGTGACAGAGATCTACACCAACAACGTCACCGCCGTCATCACCAACTCTCTCCCCCTCTATGCAGCGGTGTAACACCTCTTCTCCCTGTTGTAATCTCTACTTGAACATGGTGCTCAACGCTATATATTATTTCCCAATGATGTATGGCTATCCTATGATGTTTGAGTAGATCTGTTTTGTCCTATGGGTTAATTGATGATCGTGATTGGTTTGAGTTGCATGTTTTATTATTGGTGCTGTCCTATGGTGCTCTTCGTGTTGCTCAAGCGTGAGGGATCCCCGTTGTAGGGTTTGCAATATGTTCATGATTTTCTCATGGTGGGTGGCGTGAGTGACAGAAGCACAGACCCGAGTAAGTAGGTTGTTTGTGTATGGGAGTAAAGAGGACTTGATGCCTTATAATGCTATGGTTGGGTTTTACCTTAATGATCTTTAGTATTTGCGGATGCTTGCTAGAGTTCCAAGCATAAGTGCATATGATCCAAGGAGAGAATGTATGTTAGCTTATGCCTCTCCCTCATATAAAATTGCAATGGTGATTACCGGTCTAGTTATCGGTTGCCTAGGGACAAATAACTTTCTCGTGACAAAAAGCTCTCTAATAAAACTAACTTAGTTGTGTCTTTATCTAAACAGCCCCTACCTTTTATTTACGCACTCTTTATTATCTTCCAAACCTATCCAACAACACCTACAAAGTACTTCTAGTTTCATACTTGTTCTAGGTAAAGCGAACGTTAAGCGTGCATAGAGTTGTATCGATGGTCGATAGAACTTGAGGGAATATTTGTTCTATCTTTAGATCCTCGTTGGGTTTGACACTCTTACTTATCGAAAGAGGCTACAACTGATCTCATATACTTGTGGGTTATCACACCTTCATTGACACGGGGAAGGAGTGGCAGCGGGATGGTTCTACATCACCAAACCACTCGCCCCTGGCCAGGCCGCGGTCCCAGCCTTTACAGCTGGGCCTTCGAAGAAGCTCAAGTCTTGGAAGGAGAACAACATCACCTGGGGGAACCTAGCCGAGGTGGAAACCATGGTCAAGAAGATCAAGTGGTGGTCCACCACAAAGGACCTCCAGCTTGCCGATGTTATCAACGTCATGCTCAACCACCGCATGCTCCCGCTCCAGCTTAGGGCTACCCCGATGTTGGCGCAAAAGCCCGAGGACAGGGCCCCCTCACAGCCTTCTTCTGCTCCACCTTGTCCGCTATGTGGACAAAGCTCATGAAGATGGCCAAGGACAAGATCCCTAAGGAGGGGGAGGACCTCGGCTTTGAGGATAGCCATGACGCCCCCTAGTAAGTGTTCCAATGCAGGTATCTGTATTCTCGTCTTTTATATTGACGGCTAGATTCTGATGAATCGCTTATGCTTAATTCTTGCAGAAGTGGTTGGCCTATGCACAAGGGGTGTGATGCCCAGCCCCACTACCAGAGGAGTCGCTGACTCCCCTGCTCACTGTGCTCCTCATTGAGGAGCCGCATGTGGTGGCCCCTAAAGCTATGAAGTCCCTAAGGGGAAAGGCAAGTGCTCGGGCCTGGGAGACCTCAGTTACCCAGTTCGAGGAAACTAACGCCTCATCCACCCATGACACTGACGCAAAGGAGGAAGATGCAGAAGAGAACCCTCCCCTTAAAGGGAAGAGGGCGGCATCATAGGACGCCGAAGCCGGCATGCATCCCAAGGGATCAAAGAGGCCGAAGAGGACCTCGGCCAGGGCCGCTGGCATGTTGTCAGAGAGAGTTGAGCTGTCCGGCGGCTTAGAACAAGACCTCCTGGCACTAGGGAGGAAGAAACCGACATCTCAAGGATATGTCTTCGTATTCATATCCCATATTTTTATTTGACAAGGTCTCTTGATGAAGGTAAACTCACAAAGCATCATTTTTCACGCAGTCTGCCAAGGGTGATCCCCAGCGGTTCCTTGAGCAGGTTACCGCTGGCCAGCGGGACTCCAGAACCCGCCGCCTCTCCACCAGCTCATGACGGGCTGAGGGAGGTGACATCCACTCTGTCCCCCCCCCAAGCCAGCATGATGGGAGCCCAAGAGTTAGTCGTTATGGCCGAGGTCGATACCTTGGCCCAACAAGACCTAGGGGAGAAGGTCCCGAGGTCGTCAAGGAGCGGCTGGGCCAGTCTTCAGTCCAGCCGATATCTGCTTCAGCTCTGCCATCGCAGGTGGAGACTACTCGGGTCGGCACATTGGTGCATGGGTCTGAGGTCGTCCCTCCATCCCCGCTGACTGCCCAAGGACAGACTAGCGCGGGGTGGCCCGAGGAGGTGGAGGAGACCCTAAAGTGCTCCTCCCTTAAGGAAGAGCACGGTGCATTGATAGGCATGGCGCTTCAGAGCTTCCGGTCCATGGGGGCCGGCCTGCATGAGGTTTTCAAGAACCTCATAACTTGCTTAGAGGTATGCTTCTATCCTTGTATCAATTTCACTTGTTCCTTTGAGCTTTTCAATATGTGCATTAGTCCGAGGACATGATATCACAACCTTCTAAACGGCTTAGTGAGTGAGTAGCCCTCTAGCCCAAAGATGGTTTTGAGAAACCGACATTATGGTCGCATAATGTGGAAGGAGTTGGTCATGCAGCCCCCAGGACGTTGCCTGAGGTCGTCGTCCTGGATTTTCAACAGTTTGATTGCGGGCTTTGTAATAAAGATTTTTGCTGGTAGGTCTCGACCTCAGTTCCGGACTCCACCTCCGAGGAGATTGCGGATTTGAACCAGAAGCTCGAGAGGTCCCAAGAGGACCTCAACCTAGTGACCCAAAGGTTCGAGCAGTCTCAAGGTAAGTGAGGGAGTCCCGGACTAGGGGGTGTCCCGATAGCCGAACTACCATCATCGGCCGGACTCCAAGACTATGAAGATACAAGATTGAAGACTTCGTCCCGTGTCCGGATGGGACTTTCGTTGGCGTGGAAGGCAAGCTTGGCGATACGGATATGTAGATCTCCTACCATTGTAACCGACTCTGTGTAGCCCTAGCCCTCTCCGGTGTCTATATAAACCGGATGGCTTTAGTCCATAGGACGAAAAAAAAATCATACCATAGGCTAGCTTCTAGGGTTTAGCCTCCTTGATCTCATGGTAGATCTACTCTTGTAACCCACATCATCAATATTAATCAAGCAGGACGTAGGGTTTTACCTCCATCAAGAGGGCCGGAACCTGGGTAAAAACATCGTGTCCCTCGTCTCCTGTTACCATCTGCCTAGACGCACAGTTCGGGACCCCCTACCCGAGATCCGCCGGTTTTGACACCGACATTGGTGCTTTCATTGAGAGTTCCTCTGTGTCGTCACTGATAGGCTCGATGGCTTCTTTGATCATCAACGACGATGCAGTCCAGGGCGAGACCTTCCTCCCCGGATAGATCTTCGTATTCGGCGGCTTCGTACTGCGGGCCAATTCGCTTGGCCAGCTGGAGCAGATCGAAGGCTACGCCCCTGGCCGTCAGGTCAGATTTGGAAGTTTGAACTTCACGGCTGACATCCGCGGGGACTTGATCCTCGACGGATTCGAGCCACAGCCGAGCATGCCGTACTGTCACGATGGGCATGATTTAGCTCTGCAGCCGGACAGTACCCTGGAGGCCGCACTCGAACCCGCTCCGATCTTCGACTCGGAGCCGGCTGCGCAGACCAAGGATGGATGTCTAGACACCATCTCGGGGGCTGCAACCTCTACGGCGATAGAGCCGAACACCGATCTTGTCCCCCACGAAGCTCGTGACTCCGAGGTGCCGGACTCCTTGCCGGCCGGACCTCCTGCGCCACCTCCAGTCGAATCCGATTGGGCGCCGATCATGGAGTTCACCGCGGCGGACATCTTTCAACACTAACCTTTTGGCGACATCTTGAGTTCGCTAAAGTACCTCTCGTTATCAGGAGAGGCCTGGCCGGACTGTGGCCAGGACGATTGGGATGCGGACGACGAAGAAATTCAGAGCCCACCCACCACCCACTTGGTAGCCACTGTCGACGATCTAACCGACATGCTAGATTACGAATCTGAGGACATCGACGGTATGGACGACGATGCCGGAGACGACCAAGAACCAGCGCCCACCGGGCACTGGAAAGCCACCTCTTCATACGACATATACATGGTGGATATCCCAAAGGATGGGAACGGTGAAGGAATAGCGGAGGATGACCCCTCCAAGAAACAGCCCAAGCGCCAGCGTCAGCGGCGCCGCTCTAAATCCCGCCATAGCAAGAACGAGGATTCCGGCGCCGGAGACAATAATACACCGGATAGCGCCGAAGATAACCCACTCCAGCAAGATCCAGCACAGGAGGAGGGGGACGCCAGCCCTCATGAGAGAGCGGCCGAAGAAGAGGTAGAGGACTATGTGCCTCCCTCCGGAGACGAGGCAAGCCTCGACGACGACGAATTCGTCATGCCTGAGGATCCCGTCGAACAGGAGCATTTCAAACGCAGGCTTATGGCCACGGCAAACAGCCTCAAGAAAAAGCAGCAGCAGCTTAGAGCTGATCAAGATCTGCTAGCCGACAGATGGACCGAAGTCCTCGCGGCCAAAGAGCATGAACTCGAACGCCACTCCAAAAGCTACCCCAAACGTAAGCTGCTCCCCCAATTAGAGGTGGAGGCATATGATCCCGCTTCACCAGGAGACAATACGGCTGATCGACCACCCCGTGGTCGCGACAGAGAGGCCTCAAGGCCCTTCACTAGACCCGTACCCCGGCATCGCTCAAAAAGCACAAGGCCACAGGGGAACACTCCGGACCTGCGTGACATATTAGAGGATAAGGCAAGACAATCAAGATCGATCTATGGATCACGTGGGCGCCCCACGATACGTGACGATCACCGTCACCCCGGACATAGTAAGTCCGGTCGGGCCGAACACAACAGACAAAGCTCTTTTGAGCTCCGTCGCGATATCGCCCAGTACAGAGGCTCCGCACACCCACTGTGCTTCACAGATGAGGTAATGGATCATCAAACCCCAGAAGAGTTTAAACCCGTTAATATTGAAACTTATGATGGCACAACAGACCCCGCGTTCTGGATCGAGGACTATCTCCTCCACATCCACATGGCCCGCGGAGACGATCTCCACGCCATCAAATATCTCCCACTCAAACTTAAAGGACCAGCCCGGCACTGGCTTAACAGCTTGCCAGCAGAGTCAATCGGGAGTTGGGAGGACCTGGAAGCCGCATTCCTCGATAACTTCCAAGGCACGTACGTGCGACCACCAGATGCAGATGACCTAAGCCACATAATTCAGTAGCCAGACGAATCGGCCAGACAATTCTAGACACGGTTCTTAACCAAGAAAAACCAAATCGTCGACTGTCCGGATGCCGAGGCCCTTGCGGCCTTCAAGCATAACATCCGCGACGAGTGGCTTGCCCGGCACCTGGGACAGGAAAAGCCGACATCCATGGCAGCCCTTACATCACTCATGACCCGCTTCTGTGCGGGTGAGGACAGCTGGCTAGCATGCAGCAACAACCTCAATAAAAATGCTGGCAGTCCGGATATCAAGGACCGTAGTGGTAGGTCACAGCGCAACAAAAACAAACGCCGCATTAACGGCGATAACAGTGAGGATACGGCAGTCAATGCCGGATTCAGAAGCTCTAAACCCGGTCAACGGAAAAAGCCATTCAAAAGAACAACTCAGGGTCCGTCCAATTTGGACCGAATTCTCGACCGCTTGTGCTAGATACATGGCACCCCTGAAAAGCCAGCTCACCACACCAATAGGGACTGTTAGGTGTTCAAGCAGGCAGGCAAGTTAATTGCCGAAAACAGCGACAAGGGGCTACATAGCGACGACGAGGAAGAGACCCGACCGCCGAACAATAGAGGACAGAAGGGTTTCCCCCCACAGGTGCGGACGGTGAACATGATATATGCCATGCACATACCCAAAAGGGAGCGGAAGCGTGCACTCAGGGATGTATACGCGATGGAGCCAGTTGCCCCGAAGTTCAATCCATGGTCCTCTTGCCCGATCACCTTTGACCGAAGGGACCACCCCACCAGCATTCGCCATGGTGGGTTCGCCGCATTGGTTCTAGACCCAATCGTCGATGGATTTCATCTCACCAGAGTCCTGATGGACGGCGGCAGCAGCCTAAACCGGCTTTATCAGGACAAGGTGCGCAAAATGGGCATAGACCCCTCAAGGATTAAACCTACCAAGACGACCTTTAAAGGCGTCATACCAGGTGTAGAAGCCAATTGTACAGGCTCAGTTACACTGGAAGTGGTCTTCGGATCCCCGGATAACTTCCGAAGCGAGGAGTTAATCTTCGACATAGTCCCGTTCCGCAGCGGCTATCATGCCTTGCTCGGACGTACCGCGTTCGCAAAGTTCAACGCGGTGCCGCACTACGCATACCTCAAGCTCAAGATGCCAAGCCCTAGAGGAGTCATCATGGTCAACGGAAACACTGAACGCTCCCTCTGAACGGAGGAACATACAGCGGCTCTCACGGCAGAAGTACAAAGCAGCCTTTTAAGGCAATTCTCGAGTCCGGCTGCCAAGCGGCCGGACACAGCTAAGCGTGCCCGGAGTAACCTACAACACGACCACCTGGCACATTCCGAGCACGCGTAGCAGTGCGGCCCCAACCCCAGCCCCTGTAAAACATTAAGACAGACCCTTCGCGTACTCCATTACGCTTTGAAGATACCATGGGCATGGGGCAAGGGGCTCGACCATGATAAGCCCAGACTACGGCTCAACCGCACCAGGGGCTCTTAAGTGTGTCGTTTCTTTTTCTTTTCCTTTTATTTTTTACCTACAGGACTCCGTTCGTCAGAGGCCCTGTCCGGCAGCAGACATGCCAAACCCACGATGCAACAGCCAGGGAAGGAGAAAGGCTACAACGAAAATCCAGGTGGTCTCCATCATGAGCATTAAATCTGTTTTATGCATTATTCCGTAGCCTACCCCTGGAGGGGGACATGTTAAACAGTCCCATCCCTTGCTTACCGCACCACTTGCATCGTCCTGCACTTACAGCAGTTTTAATTGACTAAAGCAATGCAGCACATTTTTACTTCTAATTGCATTTCTTTCTTACACATATGTTCATCTATGACATGTTGCATCCGTACGTTTTGGTACGGCTAAATACACCAGGGGCTTATGTTTCCCGCGTTATGGTGCGATAAGTCTGGACACTTTCACAAGTGCGGCACCCCGAACTTATAGCATTATATGCATCGGCTCCAAATCATGTTCTTGGGTCAATAGTTGGGTTTGCCTGGCTCCCATGTTTCGGTACCTTACGTTCTGTTTTATCGGCTAAGGTAGCACTGGGAGAACCACTGCGATTGCGCCCCAGTTGAGCTGGGTTAACGCCTCAGTGGAGAAAGGTAAAACTGACCTCATGATGAGGCGAGAGCTGGTCACTGTTCGAGAGGTTCTTTGCGAGTCCCTAAAGACTTATGCCGCTTCGAGGGAGGAGTCGGATTCTGTCCGGCCAAGGCGTGGATAGCGCCCCAAATTCGGCCTTCCGAAAACTAGGGGCTTCACCGAAATTTAAAATTATAGAATTCTATGGCTAAATGAGAGTGTTCAATCATTATAAGTCCGGTTGCCTTGTTCGTTGTGTTGAGCGCCTCCCTAGATGGACCCAAAAATGGGAACAAGAGCGCTCGAGTTTATCTCGAACACCCCAGCACTCGTGGCATGGGGGCTGAAGCTGACGACTTGCCATCTCTCAGATTTGATAAACAGCCGCACAGAAGGTAATATTTTAAATTAACAAGCGTTGCTTAGCGCATATGAACCAAGTTTTCAGCGCACAGGATAACAAAAGGCGAGTCTACTCAAATATTACATCTTTGGAGCACTCACCCGCAATAGTGCGGGCGCCCTTCAGCACACTCTTATAATACATCTCAGGCATACAATACTCCTTGCCCTCTGGTGGTGGGTCTGTCACAAGCTTCTGGGCATCCATCTTGCCCCAGTGCACCTTTGCGCGGGCAAGGGCCCGACGGGCACCTTCAATACAGGCGGAGTGCTTGATGACTTCAACCCACGGGCACGCATCCACCAGCCGCCGCACCAGGCTGAAGTAGCTCCCAGGCATGGCCTCCTTAGGCCACAACCGAACTATGAGGCCCTTCATGGCCTGTTCGGCCGCCTTGTGGAGCTCGACCAGCTGCTTCAGCTGGTCGCTAAGGGGCACCGGATGTTCGGCCTCAGCATACTGAGACCAGAAGACCTTCTCCGTTGAGCTCCCCTCCTCGGCCCGGTAGAATGCGGCAGCATCGGACACGCTACGAGGAAGATCTACGAACGCTCCTGGAGAGCTCCGAATTCGGGTAAGCGACAGGTAATTAACACTCACATGCTTACTTTGCATGAAAAATGCCTTACCCGCTGCTATTTTCTTTACCGCCTTGATCTCCTGGAGGGCCTTGTAGGCTTCGGCCTTAGCGGCTTTGGCACTCTCAAGAGCCGTTGCAAGCTCAGACTCTCGAGTCTTCGAGTCACGCTCCAGGCTCTCGTGTTTCTTCACGGGATCCTGGAGCTCTTGATGTACCTCCGCCACCTGCGCCTCCTGTTTTTCTCGCTCGGTGCGCTCCGTAGCCGCATTGCGTTCGGCCGCGGCCACCACCTCCTTCAGGGTCGCCACCTCGTTAGTGGCCCCTGCAATACCCCAGTTATCCTTGTCATTTTTCTTGCAACCAAATCCTTTTCTGTAAGGTACAATTTTCATAAGGTATTACTCACCTTCTTTTTCCTCGAGCTGCTTCTTGGCATGGCCGAGATCGTTCTCGGACCGCTCGAGGTTTTCCTTCAAAGTTTTGACCTCTGCAGTCAGTGCGGCAGAGGTCAGCAGCACAGCCTGCAATCCCATATTGACATATTTTCATGACTCCTGCGTTTATCTTTCTAAAGATCCTCAGTCCGGCTTTTCTTTCCGAACACCGAACCGAGCATCAGGGGCTATTGTCTATGCGTTACCATTTTACATATATTGAAATTCTTACCTCAAAGCCTGTTAGAAGGCTGCAGCAGGCTTCGGTCAGCCCGCTCTTGGCGAGCTGAACCTTCTGAATCACCGCACTCATAACAGTGCGGTGTTCCTCTTTGATGGAGGCACCGTTGAGCGCCTCCAGCAAATTATCCGGCACCTCCGGTTGGACGGAGGCAGCCGGCGTCGCGGTCTTGCCCTTCTTACGAAGGGGTCGCCTGCCGGACTCTGGAGCCACTATGGGTTCCGGGGCTGAGTCCGGTGCAAAGTCCGGGAGGTTGTCCTGCGACACCTCCGGGGCCCTCTCCTCCTGGTGGGTCCCTTCCTGGGATCCCACCTCGGCATCGTCCGCATCACGGGGGGTGGAGGCAGTCGGAAGAGAATCCATATCCGACGCCCCTAAGGACCCGCTCGACGAAGTGGGGAGATCATCCTTAGGCGGACTGCAGGGTTGTATGCGGCATTAGAAAGACATAATGTGGCGGAAAACGAAAACCTTGAAGTTATTCGGGAGTCCGGATACTTACGATCTCACCAGAGGCTTGGCCCTTGGAGGCCAGTCCTCCTCGTCGTCGCTGGCGTTGGCGGAACAGTCCCGGGGAAGAGTTTTTCCCCTCTTGGACCCTTCGGCCTCCCTTGTTGGGGAGGCCTTCCTTTTCTTCCCTCCCCCCGCTGGGGGAGAGGCTTTCTTCTTCTCCTCCTCTCCTTGGTGGGAGGAGTCGGCCTCGGATTCATCGTCCGATAGCACCTGAAAACGGGAACTCTTCCGAGTCCCCGTGGCCTTCTTCTTGGCCTTCTTCTCCGGCACCACGTGGGGTGCCGGAGCCAGCAGCCCCGTTAGGCGGGCGTCAGCTGGGTCCTCTGGCAATGGGGCCGGACAGATAGCCTGTGCGGCCTTCTTCAGCCAGTCCTGTCAAAGGAAAGGGAGTTTAGATCCCGCATAGAGTCAAACTATGAATAACAAGCGTCCCGTAAAGGACAATATCACTTACCTCGTCAGCTGGACGCTGCGAGCTGAATCCGCGATCTTCGGTAGCAGATGCGGGAGCCTCGGCGCCCTTGAACAGCACCTTCCAGACCTCTTCGTACATAGTGTCGAAGAGCCCATTCAAAGTCTGGTGCTGCGCCGGATCGAATTCCCACATGTTGAAGCCCCATCGTTGGCACGGGAGAATCCGGCGGATGAGCATGACCTGGACTATGTTGACAAGCTTGAGCTTCTTGTCCACCAGCTTCTGGATACATGCTTGGAGTCCGGTCAACTCCTCCGAATCCCCCCAGATCCGGCCACTCTCTTTCCAGGAGGTGAGCCATGTAGGGATACCGGATCTGAATTCGGGGGCCGCTGCCCAATCAGGGTCACACGGCTCGGTGATGTAGAACCACCCCGATTGCCACCCCTTAATGGTTTCCATGAAAGTACCTTCCAGCCACGTAACGTGGGACATCCTGCCCACCATGGTGCCTCCGCACTCTGCTTGGCTGCCCTTCACAGCCTTCGGCTTGACACTGAAGGTCTTGAGCCACAAGCCGAAGTGGGGCTGGATGCAGAGGAAGGCCTCGCACACGACGATAAACGCCGAGATGTTGAGGATAAATTCGGGGCCAGATCATGGAAATCTAGGCCGTAGTAGAACATGAGCCCCCGGACAAAGGGATGAAGTGGGAAGCCCAGTCCGCGGAGGAAATGGGGAAGGAATACTACCCTCTCATGGGGCCTAGGGGTGGGGATGAGCTCTCCCTCATTGGGGAGCCGATGCGCGATGTCACTGGACAAGTATCCGGCGCTGCGCAGCTTCTGGATATGCCCCTCCGTGACGGAGGAGGCCATCCACTTGCCTCCTGCTCCAGACATATTTGGAGAAGGTTGAGGTGAGATGTGCGGGCTTGGGCGCTAGAGCT
Organism: Triticum dicoccoides; assembly: GCF_002162155.2. NCBI lineage: Eukaryota > Viridiplantae > Streptophyta > Magnoliopsida > Poales > Poaceae > Triticum > Triticum dicoccoides. The sequence goes on along the minus strand of NC_041393.1, from coordinate 516,332,617 downwards.
CGAGTTCGCAAAGATGGATAAGCCAAGGAGGAAGAAGGCGCAGGTAAAAAGGTTGGATCTTTATCCCCTTATATGGGCGGACGGAAACATGCGTCCCCACCGGCCTGATAAAACTCGCTTATCTCCCAGGCGCCGCAATCAATGGCGCGGTTAGGTTACCCACGTCCGTATTGATGGGAATCCCGGAATAAGGGGAACACGATCTCTGCTTCGACAAGACGTGCCAAGGAAACCGCCTCGCTAAACGCGCTGAGATGGAACAATAAAAACAATTTAAAGGCTTGGTAGTGGTGTGACATTACGCCACAAAATACGTCAGCAGATTGAACTTGTGTAATATTATTCTCTCTACGGTTGTATGTGGAATTTCTTTTGCAGAGCCGGACACTATCCTGGTATTCACAATGTTCTATAAATTATTCGGAGGAGGAACCCGCCTTGCAATGCCGAAGACAATATGCGCGCCGGACTCGTCGTCATTGAAGCCTGGTTCAGGGGCTACTGAGGGAGTCCCGGACTAGGGGGTGTCCGGATAGCCGAACTACCATCATCGGCCGTACTCCAAGACTATGAAGATACAAGATTGAAGACTTCGTCCCGTGTCCGGATGGGACTTTCCTTGGTGTGGAAGGCAAGCTTGGCGATACGGATATGTAGATCTCCTACCATTGTAACCGACACTGTGTAGCCCTAGCCCTCTCCGGTGTCTATATAAACCGGATGGCTTTAGTCCATAGGACGAAAAACAATCATACCATAGGCTAGCTTCTAGGGTTTAGCCTCCTTGATCTCGTGGTAGATCTACTCTTGTAACCCACATCATCAATATTAATCAAGCAGGACATAGGGTTTTACCTCCATCAAGAGGGCCCGAACCTGGGTAAAAACATCGTGTCCCTCGTCTCCTGTTACCATCCGCCTAGACGCACAGTTCGGGACCCCCTACCCGAGATCCGCCGGTTTTGACACCGACAGTAAGCAATTTTGAATGTGCGTGGTATTTTGCACAAAAAAGGTTGTGATAGATCTATGCTAGGCGAAAAACTAAGGCCGAACTATTTTAATGACAGCAGTGTTAGCCGAGCTTGAGATGCTCAAGGCCGAGCTCAAAAAATCTCAGCAAGAGGTGGAGCAGCATAGAGCTACGATCGCGAAGGTGGAGGAGGCCCGAGCCACTAAGAAGATGGCCGAGGACAAGGACCGGGCGCGGGTCCTTGAGGTTGAGGAGACCCTGAAGAGTGTGTTCGTAGCACGTGACAAGATTTAGCTGGAGGGGCAGCGAATGAAGGAGGAGCCTGAAAAGCTCCAGCATGCCCATTCCGACCTCAAGACCGCGGCCAGGCAGATCGCAGGGTGCTCCAGCAGTTGGAGCAAAATTTCCTCGGGTAAGCTATACTTATTACAGTGTGTGTTTGGCAGCAAAGGGTGTGTCGAGCTCACCTAGTTGTGGCATTCCGCATAGAGTGGCTAATGCCGTTGTGCATTTCGGCCAACTGGTAGGTCATGAGGAGGAGAAGGCCTTCTAGGGAAATTCCCGAGGTCTCCATCATCGCAGGTATTGAATCATCGAATGAAGGAGCTGGCGGAATTACTCTGCATGGCGGTATTGAATCAAGACCTATGTGTCTCACTGTGTCCTGCCTAAGCCCTTCCAACTAGTCTCTTCGAGCTCATGATGCACCGGCGAGGGGCGGTCTTGCGTGCCAATAGCTGGAGGAGGGGTCTGCGTGCTTTGAAGGACCATGAAGGGCGTACGCCTACGGGAAGACACACTTCCGCAAGGTCGATGTGGTGACGGTGGCCATGGGTCCTCCTGCAGACAAGCCGCGCACCGCGGAGCAATTCTATCCCGAGTTGGAGGAAGGAGCCCGGGTTGCCTAGGTCATGTGTCCAAAGGTGATGAGGACATCCCAACCATGGCAACACACCACCAATCATCAACGGTCCAATCACAAGAAGCCGCGCAATGCAAATACATGATCAGGTGAATGCTAACTTAAGTATATCATTTGACCTTGAAAACATGGTTGTGCCTTCACCTCCTTTGTTGTTGGTTGAACTCAGGTGCGATATCAAAGAAGGCCAAACACATTTTAGTCCGTGCAAAATAATGTTTTATGACGAAGGAACAAAGTTAGGAATTCATGAAGAATGTGTTGTCTGTTGAAGAAACATTGTTCTGATTCTGACAAAACAATGTTTTGTACGAGTTTGCATATTCCAACTTGCGAAAGGCTCCTAGAACTCGAGTTTGCTTCTAAAGGAAACATTGTTCGACTCCAGTGAACAATGTTTGGTCGGGAACTCCCAACCACCTCCAACGAGAGTATTCCAGAAGCTACCTGATTATGTCTTGAAGCCATTTAGTCAAACAAAGCTGGTTCCCTTTCACACCTAAGCTGGTTCCAGAAGCTAGTTCTGTTTCCCACCTATCCAGGGGGGTTGTCTCGATTATAAATAGGCTAGCTCTTCCCTTCGTTGGGGACTTTTGCCATTTCTATCAAAGACCAAAGACATAGACTCCTCCTGAGATTGGAGAGCTCTTGTTACCCTTATTCTCGTGATTCCTTGAGAAATTGCTCCTAATTCGTGCTCCACGACTAGATCGTGGTGTGTGGATTAGAGTTCGTGGTTTCCCTTGACGATTGCACCTATCTCGTGCTCCACAACTTGAGTGTGGTTGTGTGGGGTAGTATTGCGGGTTGTGGATCGGCGAATGTTCGGATTGCAAGCTTCGGTGAGCCTCCTCCTCGTCGGGTAATAATCTCTTATTTTTTCCATTTTTTGGCTGCTTGCAGCTAGTTATCCCCATCCGTTTATCGATCCTACGCTGTGAAGATCGGACATCCCCTTGTACTCCCTCTTCTCTGAAGATGGGTTCGCATCATATGGTATTTAGAGCAAGGTTTACACGGTAGGATCTGTATCTTTGTTGGTGGATCTATCCTTTTTAGTTAGGTTTTCCCCGTCCTAGAATCCACTGCCAAAAATCAAAAAAAATCCAAGCCTTTGTTGCTGAGATCTAGTTGTTTGCTTTCGTCTCTGTGTTTGCACAAGGTTCTATCAAAAGTTGCTGTTGTTTTTCTTTGAGTCTTGTTGTTGGATCTATTGTTTTGCAAAAAAAGAGAGAGGAAAAAAAAGAGCAAAAGAGAGAGAGAGAGAGAGAGCAAAAAAAAGTGAAAAAACGAGCAAAAAAAAGAGAAGAGAAAGTGTTGAGCAAGTGTGCAATCATTTTCAGTTGGGTGAGAAATTTCAGAAGTTGTAGTGGCAAGTGTTGCAGCTCAAACGTGGTGCAAGGATTTACAAATTTTTCTTGTTCATTTGGTCTACATCGATTGGATCTCAGAACTAGCCCTCCCTTTTTACCCCACCCAGATCCACCTAGAAACCGTCAGCTTCCTTCCTTTCATTCGCTTGTCCACTCCTGGTTTGCTACTTCCGCACAGCCGCCAAGGAATCATTAGACTTTGGGTAAGCAAGAAGGTGAGCTAAGTGTTTTCCACATATATTTTTCTTTTGTCCACTTGTTTCCAAGTGTTAACATGACAGGATCCAACTCGAGTGTACATGGACATCAACATGTGGAAGATGATCTCCCAAAAACTCGCGCAACACTTGGTGATATGATTGAGGAGAGTATAGTTGCAGCTATGCGAAGGATGTTCGGTGGTCGTCTTCCTATTGCGGGTAATGGGGATCAACATTAACATAGCCCCGCTGCCTCGCTGGCCGCCGACAACCGGCAACGTCAGGAACACAAGGATCGCCATGTTGGTCGTGGACGAGCGGCAGGAGCTGCTGCCCACGGTGCCCCTACTGTTGGTGCTGAATAGAGGCATGGCAACTTTACTACCCCCCATGAGGGTGAGCTACATGGAGGAGAAGCTCGCGGGCGAGGCCATGACCCCGATGGGTTTGCTGCTGATCACCAGCGACGAGCGGCACATGATGGTGATGCCATCTTCCTTGATGATCTCTCCGAGCATGGTGACGGAGATGAACGCATGGGGGACTATGAACCCTACTCCCCGCCTCGCTGTGGTGCTGTTTTTGGTCGCAATGGTCATCATTACGACCGTCGTGATCAGGATGACCGTGACAACCAAGCGAGAGTGAAGCTACATGTGCCATCATTCACGGGAAAAGAGGACATGGATGCATATATTGAGTGGGAAGAGAAGTGTGATCAAATCTTTCGCATCCATGTTTTTCTGAAGCCAAGAGAGTTGATCTTCCTGTTATGGAGTTCTCTGGTTATGCTCTTACATGGTGGAATCAGCTGCAAGACGATCGGTTGATGTCAGGCAATAATCATATCCGCAGTTGGACTTTGATGAAGGAAGTCATGAGGCGTCGTTTTGTTCCATCATACTATGAGAGGCAAGTGTACAAGCGGTTGCAGGGGCTCACTCATGGTTCTCGCACTATTGAAGAGTACTATAAAGAGATGGAGGTGCTGCTAATTCGGACAAGAACCCGTGAAAGTGATGAGGCAAAGATGGCGAGATTTTTACATGGTCTAAATGATGAAATATCAGATTTTGTGGAGATGTTTCCTTATGATACATTACAAGATGTGGTACATCAAGCTATAAGAGTTGAGAAGAAGAATATGCGTAATGATCATACTCGTACCTTCCAAGGCCGCACCACCACACGCTCATGGCAGCGAGCACAACAGTCATATGGTTCTCAGTTTGAGGGTGCACCACCTAGACACCCACATGCCTCGACGGCTTCCTCACCTGCTATTCGCAATCAAGATAAGAGGTCATCAGGTACAGCAGCAGTATCCTCTGCTCCACCTCCAGAAAAGAGTTCTACATGCAGCAGCAACATTCAATGCCACAAGTGCAAAGGAAGAGGTCATATTTCCTCGGAATGTCCAAGCAAAAGAACCATGATTATCAATGAACGAGGTGAATGGGAGTCTGAAAGTGACCCTGAAGGTGGCAATGATGAAGTGGAAGAGGAGCAAGGTTGGGAAGTAGGAGGAACTATTTTATCTCATGAGGAACTTGATGGAGAAGCTTTGGTTGTATGTCGTTCACTTAACGCCCAGGTTGTGGAGGGGGAAAAGGGGCAGCGGCATAATCTTTTCCACACCCGTTGCCTTATCAACTCAAAGATATGTTGAGTGATTGTTGATAGTGGCAGCTGCAACAATATTGCAAGCACGGAGATGGTCGAGAAGCTTCAATGGCAAACAAAACGTCACCCACATCCCTACCGCATGCAATGGCTGAATGATTGTGGCGCAATTAAGGTGATTAGCAGTGTGTGAATACCAATTTCAGTAGGGACATATCAAGATGATGTTGAGTGTGATGTGGTGCCGATGCACGCTTGTCACTTGCTTCTTAGACGATCCTGGTTGCATGACCGTGATGTGCAAATCAGCGGGCGTGCGAATCACTTATGTTTTGTCCATAGAGGAGAAAAGTTAACTTGGCTGCCCATGACACCCGAGGAAGTCTACCTTGATGAGATGAAAAGAAAAGGAAAGAAAAAGGGAGAGAGTGATCATACGCAACGAGTGAGCCACCAACATAGTGAGGGAGTGTTTCCATAGCCAAAAGCTCCACAGCCAAATATGACCAAGCCCCGAGAAAAAGAGGGATTAGTTATGACAGCTAGGAAAAGGGATATGCGGGAATTGAGAGAACCTAATACTCCATTCTTTGTACTCCTGTAAAAGGAAACTTTATTGGCTGCTAACGACTTACCCTCCACTCTTCCTAGTGTTGTTATTGATCTTTTGCAGGAGTATGAGGATGTGTTTCCCAAGGAGGTACCACCTGGTTTGCCACCGAAGCGGGGCATTGAGCACCAAATCGACTTGGTTCCGGGTGCCCCACTACTAAACCGGCCACCGTATCGAGCAAACCCAAAGGAAACGAAGGAAATTCAGAGGCAAGTAGAAGATCTTCTTAACAGAGGGTATGCAAGGGAAAGTCTTTCTCCTTGTGTTGTTCCCATACTTTTAGTTCCAAAGAAAGATGGTACCATGCGCATGTGCACTAATTGTAGATCCGTTAACAACATAACTGTGAGATATCGGCACCCTATTCCTAGGCTCGATGGCATGCTTGATGAACTTTGTGGCTCCACCATAATTTCCAAAAATTGATTTGTGAAGTGGTTACCACCAAATAAGAATGAAAGAGGGCGACGAATGGAAAACTCCATTTAAGACAAAATTTGGCTTGTATGAATGGTTGGTTATGCCTTTTGGATTAACAAATGCACCTAGTACTTTCATGAGATTGACGAATCATGTGCTTAGATCCTTCATTGGCAAGTTTGTCGTGGTTTACTTTGATGACATATTGATTTATAGCAAAACTTTGGAGGATCATGTTGTACATATAAAATGTGTGCTTGCTGTCCTACGGGAGGAAAAGTTGTATGCTAATGTGGAAAAGTGCACATTTTGCACAAACAAGGTTGTGTTTCTTGGCTTTATTGTTTCAGCAAAAGGTGTGGAGGTCGGTGAAGAGAAGATCAAGGCTATTCGTGAGTGGATGCCTCCACAAAATGTGAGCCAAGTACGTAGCTTCCTCGGACTTGCAGGTTTCTACCGCCGGTTCGTGAAGGATTTCGGCACCATTGATGCACCAATGAATGAGTTAACGAAAAAAGACACTCCATTCCAATGGGGTGATGCCCAAGACAAGTCCTTCCAAGAATTGAAGATGAGATAGACATCAGCCCCATTGCTTCCACTTCCTGATTTTGGTAAGAAATTTTAGATTGAATGTGATGCAAGTGGTGTTGGCATTGGTGGAGTACTAATGCAAGAAGGTAAACCCATCGCCTATTTTAGTGAGAAGCTTAGTGGTCCAACTCTTAATTATTCTGTCTATGATAAAGAATTGTATGCACTTGTTCGATCTTTGGAAACATGGCAGCATTACTTGTGGCCAAAAGAGTTTGTAATACATTCTGACCATGAATCTTTAAAACATCTAAAGGGCCAACTAAAACTGAACCGTACACATGCAAAATGGAGTGAGTTCAAGGGTATTTTCCTTATATTGTCAAGTACAAGAAAGGGGAAAATAATGTTGTTGCCGACGCATTGTCTAGGCGTCACATTTTACTTTCCCAACTTGATGTTAAAATCCTTGGTTTAGAAAGCATCAAAGAATTGTATGCTAACGACTCATACTTTTCTGAACCATTTTCAAAGTGCAACAAGGGAAAGGGATGGGAGAAGTTTCACTTGCATGATGGATTTCTAGCTGACAAATTGTGCATCCCAGATTGTTATGTTCATTTGTTGCTCTTGTAGGAGGCTCACGCTAGTGGCCTCATGGGACATTTTGGAGCCAAGAAAACTGAGAGTGTGCTCGTTGATCACTTCTTTTGGCCGCGCATGAGACACGATGTGGAACGCTACGTGATGAGATGCGAGATTTGTCACAAAGCTAAGTCCCGCTTGAATCCTCATGGTTTATATACCCCTCTATCTATTTTGAATACTCCTTGGGAAGATATTTCTATGGATTTTGTTCTTGGTTTACCACGGACTAAGAGGGGGAGCGACTCGGTGTTTGTGGTAGTTGATCGTTTTAGCAAAATGGTACATTTTATCCCTTGTCATAAGAGGATGATGCTTCACATATTGCTGATCTATTTTTCAGGGAAGTTGTGCGGCTACATGGAGTACCACGCACGATTGTGTCAGACTGTGACACCAAATTTCTGAGCTACTTTTCGAAGACCTTGCGGGGAAAACGTGGCACCAAGCTCCTATTTTCCATGACATGCCACCCACAAACCGATGGACAGACTGAAGTTTTCAACCGAACATTGTCCATGATGCTACGAGTAGTCCTCAAGAAGAATTTGAAGATGTGGGAAGAGTGCCTACCTCATGTGGAGTTCGCGTATAACAGGGCGGTACATTCGACCACTAAATTTTTCCCATTTGAACTTGTTTATGGATTCAAACCTATTGCTCCCATCGATCTTTTGCCTTTGCCACTGCAGGAACGAACCAGCCTTGATGCAAGTAAGCGGGCTGATTTCGTCAAGAAACTTCATGCCCAAGCAAAGGAGAACATTGAGAAAATGACTGAACAATATACGAAGCGGGTAAACAAGACCAGGAAGAAGCTGGTGTTCGAGCAAGGCGATTTGGTATGGGTACACCTTCAGAAGGACCGATTTCCTGAGCAACGCAAGTGCAAATTGCAGCCACACGGTGATGGACCATTTGCGGTGCTCGAAAGGATCAACGACAATGCTTACAAGATCGATCTTCTAGAAGAATATGGTGTTAGCCCAACCTTCAATATTTCTGACCTTTCCCCATACTTTGGGCCTTTAGAGTCGAGGACGACTCCTTCTCAAGAGGGGGAGGATGATGAGGACATCCCAACCATGGGCAACACACCACCAATCATCAACGGTCCAATCACAAGAAGCCGCACAATGCAAATAGAGTTGCGGTCGCGAAGGTGGAGGAGGCCCGAGCCACTGAGAAGATGGCCGAGGACAAGGACCGGGCGCGGGTCCTTGAGGTTGAGGAGACCCTGAAGAGTGTGTTCGTAGCACGTGACAAGATTTAGCTGGAGGGGCAGCGAATGAAGGAGGAGCCTGAAAAGCTCCAACTTACCCATTCTGACCTCAAGACCGCGGCCAGGCAGATCGCAGGGTGCTCCAGCAGTTGGAGAAAAATTTCCTCGGGTAAGCTATACTTATTACAGTGTGTGTTTGGCAGCAAAGGGTGTGTCGAGCTCACCCAGTTGTGGCATTCCGCATAGAGTGGCTAATGCCGTTGTGCATTTCGGCCAACTGGTAGGTCATGAGGAGGAGAAGGCCTTCTAGGGAAATTCCCGAGGACTCCATCATCGCAGGTATTGAATAATCAAATGAAGGAGCTGGCGGAATTACTCTGCATGGCGAGACCGGTGCTTCAAGACCTCTATGTCTCACTGTGGCCTGCCTAAGCCCTTCCAACTAGTCTCTTCGAGCTCGTGATACACCGGCGAGGGGCGGTCTTGCGTGCCAATAGCTGGAGGAGGGGTCTGCGTGCTTTGAAGGACCATGAAGGGCGTACGCCTACGTGAAGACACACTTCCGCAAGGTCAATGTGGTGACGGTGGCCATGGGTCCTCCTGCAGACAAGCCGCGCACCGCAGAGCAATTCTATCCCGAGTTGGAGGAAGGAGCCCGGGTTGCCGAGGTCATGTGTCCAAAGGTGATGAGGACATCCCAACCATGGGCAACACACCACCAATCATCAACGGTCCAATCACAAGAAGCCGCGCAATGCAAATACATGATCAGGTGAATGCTAACTTAAGTATATCATTTGACCATGAAAACATGGTTGTGCCTTCACCTCCTTTGTTGTTGGTTGAACTCAGGTGCAATATCGAAGAAGGCCAAACACATTTCAGTCCGTGCAAAACAATGTTTTATGACGAAGGAACAAAGTTAGGAATTCATGAAGAATGAGTTGTCTGCTGAAGAAACATTGTTCTGATTCTGACAAAACAATGTTTTGTACGAGTTTGCATATTCCATCTTGCAAAAGGCTCCCAGAACTCGAGTTTACTACTAAAGGAAACATTGTTCGACTCCAGTGAACAATGTTTGGTTGGGAACTGCCAACCACCTCCAACGAGAGTATTCAGGAAGCTACCTCATTAAGTCTTGAAGCCATTTAGTCAAGCAAAGCTGGTTCCCTTTCACACCTAAGCTGGTTCCAGAAGCTAGTTCTGTTTCACACCTATCCAGGGGGTTGTCCCGATTATAAATAGGCTAGCTCTTCCCTTCGTTGGGGACTTTTGCCATTTCTATCAAAGACCAAAGACATAGACTCCTCCTGAGATTGGAGAGATCTTGTTACCCTTATTCTCGTGATTCCTTGAGAAATCGCTCCTAATTCATGCTCCACGACTAGATCATGTTGTGTGGATTAGAGTTCGTGGTTTCCCTTGACGATTGCACCTATCCCGTGCTCCACGACTTGAGTGTGGTTGTGTGGGGTAGTATTGCGGCTTATGGATCGGCGAATGTTCGGATTGAAAGCTTCGGTGAGCCTCCTCCTCGTTAGGTCATAATCTCTTATTTTTTCCATTTTTTGGCTGCTTGCAGCTAGTTATCCCCATCCGTTTATCGATCCTATGCCGTGAAGATCGGACCTCCCCTTGTACTCCCTCTTCTCCGAAGACGGGGTCGCCTCAAAAGGACACTTTGTATTATTAGGTAGCACTTCGGAATGCCAGAGTTATGATATGTACAAAACTTGATAGTTTGATGGAATGAGTATGGTTTTAACTTCCTCCATATGTTTATATTTATTATTTTACCTCCTATACGACTATTCTAAACTGAAAGTGGCCAGTCGTCGGCTTCTCCCCCAGTGTAGAATATATGAAGGGTGTTCCGAGATGCAGTTTTGACCCTTGGTCGACGTCTCGGTATCTAGAGGCGGTCGCTGCTCATAGGAACCAAGCAATCAGACTATAGTGTGGCTTGAGAAATTTCACCTAGTCTTAGGAGTTTGACTGTGGGGGCAGATGGCGAGGCCCCTATATGGGAAGTGGTCGGCTTGGCGAGCCGAGGTCTACACCATGACGCAATTCGGCTGAAAAGTAAAGCCCTTCATTTAACATGGGTGATCTCTAACGTCACATTGCTTAACATAGTCTACGAATGGCCGGCCAGTTTGCGCCTACCTAGACAGTCAGTTTTCAGCTTTCTCCACAAAGGCGCTCTGCCAATTAACCTGGCGGCACAATTGCAGTGGTTCTCCCATTACACCCTTATCCGAATTTGTCGGGAATGTAAGGGTTATACGTAGGGGCCAGGCAACCCAACTATTGACCAAAATCTAGGTTCGAAACTGATGCATATAAAGCCAAACTCCGAGATGTCGCATACTTCAGACTTGTGAGGCAGGGGAATAAGGCCCCTAAAAGTTGTATCTTTAAAGACATTCTTGTAGTGCAAAGGCGATGCTTGAACATAAATGTAGGCAATACGTTTATAGGGCATGATTTCTATATTTTATAACTGCAAGCTTTTACATGACGAGCTTATTACAAGAGAAGCTAAAAAGAATTCAACGCAAAAGAGTATGTAAGGGAGGAAGAAAAAACAGGGTGGATATTGACATCAGCTTTTAAGAGCCTGGGCCGCGTCCTGCCGCACATCTGCGCTTCCGACCTGTTGACCAGCTTGCCATTGTGGACGACGTGGATTTGAGGAGGACTGGTGTAGTTTCGTCCCTTTATGCGCTTCAGGGTCTTATTGGCCGAGCCCCTTGAAGGAGGCCTTGCAAGAGTTTGTTCTATGTTTTAGGCCACATTGATGGGCTCATGCTTGTCAGCTCTTTGATAGAGACCTGCTAATATGAGGGCTCAAAGCCACGTCGATCCTCGGTCGAGCCGTTCCGACGTTTCCATGAATTTTTTCTCCTCGGCAGCCCATGGAATCTTGAGTGCGAAATTATGCACCCTAGGGATGTAGTGACCCATCCAGAGAGGGCACGCAAGGAGCCTACATCCCTATTTAGGGTGCGGGTGTACGTGGCCAAGGTCAATTTGCGCGGCCCACATGCGCTTCGAGGAGCTGGTGGTGCGTTTGTCGCTGTGAGACGCCTCCTCAGACGCTTATACCTCATCTACAAAAGTCGCGGTCTTCTCCTCGGCACGAAGTGAGCGCTCAGTGTTACCATTGACTATGATAACGCCATTGGGTCTGGCATTTTGAGCTTGAGATAAGCATAATGCGAGATTACGTCAAAGCATGCAAAAGTTGTGCACCCTAAGAGCATGTGGTATCCGCTTCGGAAGGGTACGATGTTGAAGATTAAATCCTCGCTTCTGAAGTTCTCAGGCGAGCCAAAGACTACCTCCAAAGTGATCATTCTGGTGCAACGGGCTTCAACGCCTGGGATGATACCTTTAAAGGCGGTGGTGCTCCGCTTGCTCCAGGATGAGTCGATGCCCATCTTCCTAACCTTGTCCTCGCGAATGACGTTAAGGATGCTTACTCCATCCATGAGGATGCGTGTCAGATGGTAACCATCAACACTTGGGTCCAAGACAAGTGTTGCCGATCCACCATGCCTGGTGCTGGTCAGATGGCCATGCTTCTCGATAGTGATCAGGTAATCCAACCCGGAATTAAACTTCGGGGCGACTGGCTCCAAAGTGTAGACATCCCGAAGTCCTCGCTTCCTCTCCCTTTTAGGGATGTGAGTAACATAGATCATATTGACCTCAGTAACCTCATCGGGAAACTTCTTCTGGCCTCCGTTATTGGGCCGCCGAGGTTCCTTCTCGTCGCGACCTTGCTAACTTGCTTAAAGACCCATCAATTCCTGTTGGTGTTGGTTGCTGGTTTGTCCTGGGTGTTGTGGATTTGGCACAGCTGGTCCAGGATCCTGTCGAGCTGGCTAGGTCCGTCTTTGTTCCCTTTGAAGGGCTTCCTTTTATGTCCAGATTTAGGTTTGGCGAGCCCCGTGTTGACCGTGGCATCTTCTGTATCGCTTCCGCCATTTTTATACTTTGCGCTTGTTTATTTTGCACTTGGGCTTTTCATTGGCACTGCGTGTCTCCGAGGCACCTGCCTCGCTGTTGTGAGTACTATGGGCAAGCTAACTATCCTCTCCCATGCAAAAGCGAGTCATCGGCAAGGTGAGGACTGCCATAGTCCTCGGCTTATCCTAGTCAAGCTGGCGGGCCAACCATTCATCTCAGATGTTGTTCCTAAATGCGGGATGGCCTTGGCTTCGGAGCAGTCTATGATCTAGTTCTTCTTGGTGAGGAACCTGTTCTAGAATTTTTGGGTTGATTCACCTGGCTGTTGGGTGACATGGCTGAGCTTATCAGCGTCCGAAGGTCGGACATACGTGCCCTGGAAGTTTGCTTGAAAAGCGGCCTCTAGGGCCTCCCAACTGCCAATAGAATGAGGAGGCAGGCTGTTAAGCTAATGCCTCACCGGCCCCTTAGCTTGAATGACAGATATTTAATGGCATGTAGATCATCTCCATTGGCCATGTCTATGTGGAGAAGGAAGTCCTCGATCCATATTGCTGGGTCGGTGGTGCCATCGTATGATTCTATATTGATGGGCTTAAGTCCTTCAGGGAATTGATGTTCCTTTACCCTATCTGTGAAACAGATCAGGTGGGACGGACCTCGAAACCGAGGAGGATCTTGTCAGAGGTTGGGAGAGATTCGTGACTAGGCCTGGTCTTGGGTACAGTCGTTCCTGTTCATCCAAGCATCATAGCCGTCAAGCCCGGCGACCAAACGTCCTCTTGATCCATAAATGGACTGAGGATGTTTGCCTTAATGCGATGTCGAACACCATGAGGATCTAGGTATTCCACGGGGACCTTGCCATAATGGCACGGAGGTGGCCGGTTGTTGAGGTTTTCCCGCATTGGCATGTCCCGGCCTCTAGGGGTTGGTCATGGTCATCGGCGAGCTCCTCATCAAACTCCGAGAGGAGACGCTTGCATGGGTATGATTTCCGTGCACTACGGCACCGGTCTTACATATCTTGCTCAGCAGAGAGCACTTAGACCCACTTTTCATTCAGTGTGTCGGTGTTGGCTTGCAGCAGTTGCTGCTTGCGCTTCATGCTCCAAGATGTTGCTATAAGGCGTCGTCGGAAGCGCTCTTGTTCGAAAGGATTTTCAAGAATGACATAGTCCTCGGTCTGAGGCTCTCGTCTTCCTCGAATTCTGACATGTAGTTTTAGTCGGACCCTTCAAAGAGGTCATCGAGATCTAAGTCCTTGAGATGTCCTTTGGGTGCCGTTCTGTACCGGGGAAACTTGATGGTGTCCCTCGGGATTGTCGGCATCATCGGATTCTATGTCGCCATTATCGATGGTTGCATTGTTGCCGCTAGCCCCATTGTTGCCTCTTCTGCGTCTTCGTCGACGTCTTGGAGGGGTATTGGGGATGTCCACCAGGCATCATAAATAGATGTAGCAGTCCACCTGCCGATGTTTACCAGGGGTGAGGTGTCTTCTGTGGGGCCATCCACATCTTCATCCATGTCCGTGGCCTCGCCGTAGTCAAGCACGTCGGTTAAGTCATCGACTGGGGTGACTAGGTGGGTGGTGGGTGGGATGTAAATTTCCCGATCGTCGTCTTTAAGTCCGACTTGCTCCTAAACCGAAGTCTTGTCGTCTGAGATGGACATGCTCTAGATGCGGTCCATTATCTCATTGAGGTGAGACAGCTCTTCAGGGTTCATTGCCAGTTCATACGCGAGGCTGAATCAAAGTACGCCCGACGTATAATTTAATGTGTCTTCGGTGCGAAGGGGATCTAGGAGCAATTCCGGATTCAGCTCCGAGGTCAGCTCTAATTCTGATGTAACTTCAGAAGTAGGGTCGGATCTATGTCCGAACTGGAGGTCGGAAGGGGACCGTCCGGGGTGGTTACGTCAGGGGCCTCTAGTGGCTCTGTGACGGATATTGGTTCCCGAGTAAAAACTCCGAAGTCGGGCGAGTTCTCAATTCGGCCAGGGGCCCGTCCCGACAGGACGAGTTCGTTGTAGGAATCTGTGGTGTACTCAAGGCCACCGGAGGTCACGATCCGACCTAGGGCGTAGTTTTCAACAGAGGCCAGATGGCCCATTGGGTCGGTGCAAAAGACAATGTTGCCAAACACAAAAGGCTGGCCAGGGGCGTAAATGCTCCCGTGGCCATTGGCACAGTTAACCTGCAGGTGAGCCATCGATCCTACTGGTGATCGCACAGCAGAACTCAATGAAAGCACCAGTGTCGGTGTCAAAACTGGCAGACCTCGGGATAGGGGGTCCCGAGCTATGGATCTTGGATCAAGGGTAATAGGAACGAAGGAGACGATGTTTACCCAGGTTCGGGCCCTCTTGATGGAGGTAAAACCCTACATCCTGCTCTTGTTTATATTGATGAAGATGTATCAAGTACAGAGTTGATCTACCTCGAGATCGTAATGTGTGGTCTAACTCTAGGGCTAGGTGAATGATTTTGTATTGATGTGTCCCTTACAGGCTAAACCCTATGGCTTATATATACGCTAGGGAGGGTATCTAGGGTTACAAGGTCGGTATCTAGGTGCAAGGTGGCGGCAGAGATCTTGGAGTATACGTCAAGTCTTTGGTGGAGGTAGTCTTGATCACGCCTCCTGCGTATGGCCTCCAATCTTGACCACCAATGAGGGCCCATCGGCCCACCTCGAGGAGAATGGGTTTACTAGGTCAGGACCCCCCCCCCAATCTAGGACACCGTCAATGAGGTAGCGACTTTGCAATAGGACACACCCTGGGGGGTAGGGCGCGCCCAGGTACCTTGTGCCCCTGGCTCCGTTTGACCTAATTCCAGTCCTATAAATTCCCATACATCCATAAACCTCCAGAGTGGGACCCGAAACAATTTTTCACTGCCGCAAGCCTCTATTCCTAAGCAATCCCATCTGGAGGCCTCCGTCGGTACTCTACCGGAGGGGAAAATCATTGGGGACGCAATCTTCATCAACCTTGCTACCTACATGTTGATGTGTGAGTTGTTCCCAAAGGACCTATGAGTCCATAGCAGTACCTAGATGACACCCTATCTCTTCTCTCTCTCTATCTCTATCTCTTTCTCTCTCTCTCTCTCTCTCTCTCTCTCTCTCTATCTATCTATCTATCTATCTCTCTCTCTCTCTCTCGATCTCGATCTCAATCTTGATCTTGATCTTCAATACAATGATCACATCTAAGATCAATCCGATGTAAACTTTTGCGGTGTGTTTGTTGGGATCTGATGAATTGTGGGTTTATGATCAAATTATTCATATAAAGTATTTGAGTCTTCTGTAAGATTTATTTATGTGACATTTTATAGCTATATATGCTTTCTGATCTATGAGATTTCTTTGGCCAAGTTGATGATTAGATCTTCGGACGGAGTGATGCATATTAGTAGGTTCTATCTTGCAGTGTCCTTACTCTGTGACAAGAGGGGTTGCAAGGCACGATTATTTTGTTGCTACTAAGGGTAAAATGGCGGGGTTTGAACATATTGCATGGTCTTAGTCTGTGTACATTATTTCATTTTGCTTAAAGCATTACTCTGTTTGTCATGAACTTAATACTTTGAGATGCATGCTTGATAGCGGTGTTGGGGTGGAGTAACAGAAGTAGGCGTAGATGGATTTTGGTCTACTTGGCATAGACATAATGCCTATATATTAATTATGCCGTGGATGATCATCATAACTATGTGCTTTTCTATCAATTGTCTAACAGTAATTTGTTTACCCACTGACGCTATTATGAGAGCGATGCCTCTAGTGAACGCTATGTCCCCCGGGTACCATTCAGATCTATATTAAAACAAATCCTACAATTGCTTGTTGTTTATTTTACTTTTATTCCTTATATCTATCAGTACCAGATTTAATCCTTGCAATCGAGCAAGAAACAAGGGGAGTGATGCCCCCTTGCCTTGTTGGGGTGCAAACATTTGTTTTTGTGTGTGCAGATACAATTTAAATTTTTTTTGTGTGGTGTCTCCTACTACTTCGATAAGCCTTGGTTCTTAATCGAGGACAATACTATCTGCTACTATACTACATCACCCTTACTCTTTGGGGAATCCCAACAATATCACAAGTAGTATAAGAATTTCTGACGCCATTGCCAGGTAGGCTTCACCAGACAAACTAGGTGCCTTAGCACACACTTATCATTTGCTTGTTCTTATGTTTCTTGCCTTTTGCCTTTTATTAGCTTTCTTTATTTCTACAAAAAAAATACTAAAAATATTTTTTTACTATCTTTTCTTGAATATTCCTATCATGGATGCTATGCTTCCTACTCTCCCACTCCCTAGGGAGGTTTCTACGATTTTAACCTTTAAACAATCACATGATGAATCTTTAGTAGGAGCTTGGCATAGAATATTAGAAATACATGAAAAAGCCACTCCCAAATTTCATGTCAGAATCTTGCTCTAAAGCTTTTAGGATGGTTTTTCCATTCATCATAGACGCATTCTAGACTTAATATTTAAGGGGTATTTCATTAGGAGTAATGTTTTTGAGTCCTTTGAAATGTTGAAATATTTACTAGGGAAACCAAAAACATAAACTATCAAACCCTCGAATCTAAATTGTGGTGTAATAGAGCAATAATTTTTTTGATCACTTCCTTCGGATAATGAATCAGCATAAAGAAAGTAAATTGAGTAAGTGCCCAACTGGAAAGACTTGTAAATCCCTTGAAAATACAAGCAACAAAGGTTCAAAACATGACAATATGTGATACTATGCATTATGCCTAGCTATTGGCATTAAACAATAGCAGTTGTTGGGAGGCAACCCAATAGTTATCTTTACCTTTTCCTTCGTATTTTTGTTAATTTTGTGTGTCAGCATGATTATTTCTACTGTAGTAATTATGTTTGTATCTTTTCTTTTGATTTTTGTGCCAAGTGAAGCCTTTAGTATAGTATGGACGCATGTTGATTTGATCCTGTGCAGAATTAGAAACTTTTACGTTCAATTTTTTTTCTGATGTACTGGAGCATGATCAATTCCAGAAATTTTACACAGTATTGGGTTACAAATTTTCTATGTTGTCCAAATTTGTCAGAATTTTTTGAGTTGCAGAACTATGACTAAAAATTTCATCATTACGCGACGTTCTGCTTTTGATGGATTCTGTTTTTTTATAATGTCCTTATTTTGATGTTTCTATGGATTGTATCAGGGATATAAGCTATAAAGATCATAGAATATAGTAGTTATTATGTAAGAACAATTATGAATCTTTTCATGGCAGTACCAAAGTGGACGATTATTATTTATCATACTAGCCCATCTCATGAGTTCTGTTAAGTTATGTGTGGCCGAAGTTTTCAAGTTTTGGGTGAGATGACGATAGAAAGATATTAAGGAGCGGTAAGAGCCTAAGCTTGGGGATGCCCAAGGCACCCCAAGGTAACATTCAAGGACGACTCAAGCGTCTAAACCCGGGGCATCCCCTCTTTCGTCTTCAATCTATCGATATCACTTGGAGATATATTTTTGTTTGTCACATGATATGTGTTTTGCTTGAAGCATCTTTACCTTTTCTTAGGTTTGTTTGTTTAATTTCAACAATCATTGTTTTCTGATTGCACCTTTTAGGAGAAACACACATTCATCTAAAATTTCTAGAATGCTCTATTATCTTCAGTTATATCTTTTGAGTTGACGCAATTGCTCCTGTTCTCCATTTATACTTGTTTGAGCATGTGAGAAATATTTTATAAAAATCATTAGCACTCTCATGCTTCACATATATCTATTTGAGAGTTAAATAGAAGTGGCAATTTGCATGATTTATATGTTTGTTCTAAAAATACCAAGTATATACAGGAGGTATAATAACAACTTGCATGTATATCACTGAATATGCTGCATTTGATAACGGTATTGAGGTTATAATACAAAGGTTTACTAGTTGAATAATCTTGGTCTAGTAAAAATATTGATGTTAAAGTTTGTAATTTTCCACTCATTAAAGTGTTAGTTATGGCAT
This sequence comes from Triticum dicoccoides, assembly GCF_002162155.2. Taxonomy (NCBI): domain Eukaryota; kingdom Viridiplantae; phylum Streptophyta; class Magnoliopsida; order Poales; family Poaceae; genus Triticum; species Triticum dicoccoides. The sequence goes on along the minus strand of NC_041393.1, from coordinate 516,314,084 downwards.
GGCTAGAAAGTTGGAGCGTAATTTATCCTTGAGTGGAATCCTTTGCGTTGTCCGAACATATGCGGACGATTTGACCATCAGTGTTGAAGATGCCCTAACACCCAAAAGGGTAGAGTACAAATATTAGTCGCCTTCAATTGAAAAAAGTTGGCCTCTTGCGAAAAATTGGCCGTCATCAACCTATAGAGTAGATATACCGAAGAGCAGATTTGGTTTAGATGGCTCTCCTCTCCCCCCCCCCTCCCCTCCCCCAACTAGCATGCACGTATGGTAACCGTTGTGTAACAAATTTGAAATATGAGGTGTTCTTAGATTGTCATCCTTATGAGTAGCGGTCGGGGACGAGCGATGGTCTTTTCCTACCAATCTATCCCGCTAGGAGCATGCGCGTAGTGCTTGGTTTTTTACGACTTGTAGATTTTTGCAATAAGTATATGAGTCCTTTATGACTAATGTTGAGTCCATGGATTATACGCACTCTCACCCTTCCATCATTGCTAGCCTCTTCGGTACCGTGCATTGCCCTTTCTCACCTTGAGAGTTGGTGCAAACTTCACTGGTGCATCCAAACCCCGTGATACGATACGCTCTATCACACATAAACCTCCTTATATCTTCCTCAAAACAGCCACCATACCTACCTATTATGGCATTTCCACAGCCATTCCGAGATATATTGCCATGCAACTTTCCACCGTTCCGTTCATCATCATGACACACATCATCATTGTCATATTGCCTTGCATGATCATGTAGTTGACATCGTATTTGTGGCAAAGCCACCATGCATAATTTTTCATACATGTCACTCTTGATTCATTGCCCATCCCGGTACACCGTCGGAGGCATTCATATAGAGTCATATCTTGTTCCAGTTTTGAGTTGTAACTCATGAGTTGTAAATAAATAGAAGTGTGATGATCATCATTATTAGAGCATTGTCCCTTATAAAAAAAGGCCAAAGAAAAAAGAAAGGCCAAATAAAAAAGGAAAGGCCCAAAAAAGGAAAAAAAAGAAGAAGAAAATAAAAAAGGGACAATGCTACTATCTCTTTTTCCACACTTGTGCTTCAAAGTACCACCATGTTCTTCATATAGAAAGTATATTATGTTGTCACTTTCATATACTAGTGGGAATTTTTCATTATAGAACTTGGCTTGTATATTCCAACGATGGGCTTCCTCAAAATTCCCTAGGTCTTCATAAGCAAGCAAGTTGGATGCACACCCACTAGTTTCTTTTGTTGAGCTTTCATACATTTATAGCTCTAGTGCATCCGTTGCATGGCAATCCCTACTCCTCATGTTGACATCAATTGATGGGCATCTCCATAGCTCGTTGATTAGCCTCGTTAACATGAAACTTTCTTCCTTTTTTTGTCTTCTCCCCACAACCTCCATCATCATATTATATTCCACCCATAGTGCTATATCCATGGCTCACGCTCATGTATTGCGTGAAAGTTGAAAAAAGTTTGAGATTACTAAAGTATGAAACAATTGCTTGGCTTGTCATCGGGGGTGTGCAAGATGAGAGCATTCTTGTGTGACAAAAATGGAGCATGACCAAACTATATGATTTTGTTGGGATGAACCTTCTTTAGCCATGTTATTTTGAGAAGACATGATTACTTTGATTAGTATGAACTTTTATTTTACTTTGACAGTATTACCATTTCTTATATCAATATGAACTTTTATTTTGAATCATTTGGATCTGAACATTCATGCCACAATAAAGAAAATTACATTGAGAATTATGCTCGGTAGCATTCCACATCAAAAATTCTGTTTTTATCATTTACCTACTCGAGGACGAGAAGGAATTAAGCTTGGGGATGCTTGATACGTCTCCAACGTATCTATAATTTGTTATCGTTCCATGCTATTATATTACCCGTTTTGGATGTTTATGGGCTTTACTTTACACTTCTATATCATTTTTGGGACTAACCTACTAACCGGAGGCCCAGCCCAAATTGCTGTTTTTTTGCATATTTCAGTGATTCGAAGAAAAGGAATATCAAACGGGGTCCAAACGGAATGAAACCTCCGAGAGCGATCTTTTTGGGACAAACGCAATCCAGGGGCACCACGGAGTCCAAACGGAATGAAACCTACTTCTTCCTCTTATATATACCCACGTACCCCGAAAACATCCAGGAGCACCACGAAAAACTATTTCCACCGCCGCAACCTTCTGTATCCGCAAGATCCCATCTTGGAGCCTTCGTCGGCGCTCCGTCGGAGGGGGAATCGACCACGGAGGGCCTCTACATCATCTCCAAGGCCTCTCTGGTGAGTTGTGAGTAGTTTACCACAGACCTTTGGGTCCATAGTTATTAGCTAGATGGCTTCTTCTCTCTCTTTGAATCTCAATACAAAGTTCTCCTCGATCTTCTTGGAGATCTATTTGATGTAACTCTTTTTGCGGTGTGTTTGTCGAGATCCGATGAATTGTGGGTTTATGATCAAGTTTATCTATGAGAAATATTTGAATCTCCTCTGAATTCTTTTATGTGTGATTAAGTTATCTTTGCAAGTCTCTTCGAAGTATCAGTTTGGTTTGGCCTACTAGATTGATTTTTATTGCAATGGGAGAAGTGCTTAGCTTTGGGTTCAATCTTGCGGTGTCCTTTCCCAGTGACAGCAGGGGCAGCAAGGCACGTATTGTATTGTTGCCATCGAGGATAAAAAGATGGGGTTTATATCATATTGCATGAGTTTATCCCTCTATGTCATGTCATCTTTCTTAATGCGTTACTCTGTTCTTTATGAACTTAATACTCTAGATGCAGGCAGGAGTCGGTCGATGTGTGGAGTAATAGTATTAGATGCAGAATCGTTTTGGTCTACTTGTTGCGGACGTGATGCCTATATACATGATCATGCCTAGATAATCTCATAACTATTCGCTTTTCTATCAATTGCTCGACAGTAATTTGTTCACCCACCGTAATACTTATGCTATCTTGAGAGAATCCACTAGTGAAACCTATGGCCCCCGGTCTATCTTTTATCATATAGGTTTTCCATCTAGTTTTATTTGCATCTTTTATTTTCCAATCTATATAAAAAATACCAAAAATATTTATTTTATCATATTATCTCTATCAGATCTCACTTTCGCAAGTGGCCGTGAAGGGATTGACAACCCCTTTATTGCGTTGGTTCCGAGGTTCTTGTTTGTTTGTGTAGGTGCGTGGGACTTTTGAGAAGCCTCCTACTGGATTGATACCTTGGTTCTCAAAAACTGAGGGAAATACTTACGCTACTTTGATGCATCACCCTTTCCTCTTCAAGGAAAACCAACGCAAGCTCAAGACGTAGCACCCTCCCCTCCGTGCTCCTCCGTCCGGCGGCCGCGGCTGGCCCTTGGCTCTGCTCCCCCTGGTGCCTCTCCTTCGCCTCCGACCTCACTCGCGTCGCCCTCCGCTGTCCCCCCTCCTCTCCCCTTGCCTCCCTCCCCCGCTCTCTTTCCTGCGGATCTGGATCTGGCAACAAGTTTTGGGCTCTCTCGTCGGATGGAGGCGAGGATTCTGACTCCGATGCTGACCTTCCCCCTCCTGCTCCGACCTCCTCTCCTGCCCTGGCTCCGGCGTTGTCTGTGGTGTCGTCGGGGCGGATCAGGAAGTTTGCTCCGGGTGGGCGCGGTCGGCCGGTGTGCTTGGAGTCGGTGGCCGGATCTGTCTAGTTCCAGGTACGGCATGGTCGTCGACGGGGTCGTTCGGGGATGCCCTCCTGGCCGGCCTATGTCTCCCTTGGATCTGTTGTATCGTTTGCGGCTGGCTCTGCCTGCTTGCCCCGTTCTTCTCCGTCCTTGTCACCGGTAAGCAGGTCGGGTCATCTGCCTCTACCGGCGGCGGCTGCTGCTCCTCCCTCCCCTGGAACCCTAGTTTGTGTTCCTAGGCCTGGCCAGGAGGCTAGTGGGCCCTCCTGGGCTTGCCCCATTCTGCCCCCTCCTAGGCATGCCCGCTCTTCTGGGCCGCCTCTGCTTTCGTCCACATGTGATCCCCCCCCCCTTTATCCATTTTGGGCCCTGGGTGAAAGTGCAACTATCCCTAGGTGGTTTTGGTAATTCCTAACAACATATAGCTCATTGAGATAACATCATTCCAAGATAAATATTTCAGGAAAGCTCAATGTTTGGCATGGCATGGATGAGGAAAGTGGATCCCTCAAAATTCTAAGGATAAATGGCTCAAGCTCAAAAGCTCAAGACTCTACATTTTACATTTTAGTGATCCAAGATCACATTGAGTCTATAGGAAAAGCCAATACTATCAAGGAGGGATGATGTGTTGCTTAATGAGTTTCTTGCTTCAAGTGCTTAGTGATATGCTCCAAAAACCCTCAACTACTTTCTCATATCCACACATGACCTAAACCTAAAGTCAAACTCGGCCCCGCCGATTCTTTCTATCCGGCGCCACCGAGTTCAGATGTCATAGCCACTGCCACAAACCCTAGGCAAATCGGTCTCACCGATAGGGATCTCGGTCTCACCGAGATGGGATTGTAATCTCTCCGTTTCCCTTCGTAACGTTTCGGTCTAACCGAAGTGAGCGATCAGTCCCACTGAGATTGCAATGTAAACTCTCTATTTCCCTTTCGTAACATTTCGGTCTCACCGAAAAGAGCGAATCGGTCCCACCGAGTTTACCTGACCAACTCTCTGGTTAGCTTATTACCAAAATCGGTCTCACCGAGATTACGTTATGCCCTAACCCTAACCATATCAGTCCTACCAAGTTGCATGTCGGTCCCACCAAAATCACGAACGGTCACTAGGTTTACTAAATCGGTCTGACCAAGTTTGTTGATTCGGTCCCACTGAGATTGGTAAATTGTGTGTAACGGTTAGATTTTGTGTGGAGGCTATATATACCCCTCCACCTCCTCTTCATTCATGGAGAGAGCCATCAGAACAAACCTACACTTCCAACTTACCATTTCTGAGAGAGAACCACCTACTCATGTGTTGAGGCCAAGATATTCCATTCCTACCATATGAATCTTGATCTCTAGCCTTCCCCAAGTTGCTTTCCACTCAAATATTCTTTCCACCAGATCCAAATCCTGTGAGAGAGAGTTGAGTGTTGGGGAGACTATCATTTGAAGCACAAGAGCAAGGAGTTCATCATCAACACACCATTTGTTACTTCTTGGAGAGTGGTGTCTCCTAGATTGGCTGGGTGTCACTTGGGAGCCTCCGACAAGATTGTGGAGTTGAACCAAGGAGTTTGTCAGGGCAAGGAGATCGCCTACTTCGTGAAGATCTACCGCTAGTGAGGCAAGTCCTTCGTGGGCGACGGCCATGGTGGCATACACAAGGTTGCTTCTTCGTGGACCCTTCGTGGGTGGAGCCCTCCATGGACTCGCGCAACCATTACCCTTCGTGGGTTGAAGTCTCCATCAACGTGGATGTACGATAGCACCACCTATCGGAACCATGGCTCAAAAATCACCATGTCTCCAAATTGCGTTTGAATTCTCCAAATCCTTCCCTTTACATTCTTGCAAGTTGCATGCTTTACTTTTCGCTGCTCATATACTCTTTGCATGCTTGCCTGAATTGTGTGAAGATTGCTTGACTTGTGCTAAGATAGCTAAAATCTGCCAAAGTCTAAAATTGGGAAAAGGTTAAGTTTTTAATTGGTCAAGTAGTCTAATCACCCTCCCTCTAGACTTACTTCAAGATCCTACAAGTGGTATTAGAGCTTTCGTCTCCATTTGCTTTGATTTCCATAGCTTTTGGTGGTCATAGCCTTGGTTTCACAACCTAGGAGAGTATGGCGTCTAGCGAGGGAAATTATCACCGTAGAGGTCCTTACTTTGATGGTACTAATTTTGCTAGTTGGAAGCATAAGATGAAAATGCATATTCTCGGACATAACCCCGCCGTTTGGGTTGTTGTGTGTATTGGCTTGCTAGGTGAATTCTTTGATGGGAGGGAACCAAACCGTGAAGCTAGCGTGAAAGAGTTGAAGATGCTGCAATACAACGCTCAAGCTTGTGATATCCTCTTCAATGGATTGTGCCCCGAAGAATTCAACAAAATCAGTCGTCTTGAGAATGCAAAGGAAATCTGGGATACTTTGATTGATATGCATGAAGGTACCGACTCCGTCAATGAATCCAAATTGGATGTGCTCCAAAGTCAACTTGACAAGTTCAAAATGAAGGATGGTGAAGGTGTCGCTGAAATGTACTCTAGGCTTGCTCTTATCACAAATGAGATTGCGGGCTTAGGAAGTGAAGAGATGACCGACAAATTCATCATCAAGAAGATCCTAAGAGCATTGGATGGAAAATATGATACCGTGTGCACATTGATCCAAATGATGCCAAATTACAAGAATCTCAATCCAACGGAGGTCATTGGAAGAATTGTTGCTCATGAGATGTCACTCAAGGATAAGGAGGAACTTCACAACAAGTCAAGTGGTGCTTACAAAGCCTCATGTGAAGCCCCTACATCATAAAACGAGAAACAAACCTTCAATGAAGAATTGAGCTTAATGGTGAAGAACTTCAACAAATTCTACAAGAATAGAAGCAAAGAAAGAAGCTCCAAGTCAAGGTCCTACAATGACAAAAGATCTTCTAGTCGAGAGCGTAATTGCTACAATTTTGGGAGACCCGGACACTATTCCAATGAGTGTACAGCACCCTACAAAAGAATAGAAGGTTCTCCCAAGAGAAGAAGTAGAAGAGAAGAATCACCGCCAAGAGAGAGGAGGAGTAGATATGATCGTTATGAACGAAGAACATCCCGGAGAAGCAAGGATTCGGAAAGGAAGGACAAGTCATCAAAGATCTACACAAAAATAAGACATCAAGCTCATGTTGGTGAATGGGTATCCGGTTCCGACTCTGAACATCACTCTGAGAGAAGCTATCACTCCGACTCCGAACATACTCAAGATGAAGGTGTTGCCGGTCTAGCACTTGTGTCAACCAACTCCTACGACATATTTGATTCACCAAATGAAGGAATTGGAAGATGCTTCATGGCTAAAGGCCCTAAGGTAACACACCCCGAGTATGTTGATTTCAATAGTGATGAAGATGACTTGTTAGGTGATGATGATTTACTTATTGACAACTCTAGTGATGAATACTATGATGAAACATCAATTAATCATGCTAATCAAGATAAAACGAATGACAATGATAAGGAGAAGATTGAGCTTCTTACTAAAGAACTAAACACTCTTAAGTTAGCTCATGAAACTATCTTAGGGGATCATCGAGAACTTTTGAGGACTCATGAGAAGTTACGCTTTGAAAAGCTCAATCTTGAGCAAGAGCATGAGTTCTTAAAAGCAATCAATGATGATCTTCGCAAGAAAAGTTCTTCTTACATTGCCAAGCGTTTACTCTTATCTACTTACATGCCTCAAGTCAAGTCTAGTAACAAAAACAAGAAGGATTCTTCCTCTAGTAGTAACAATAATCATGCTAAATCCAATATTGTTGCTTCTAGTAGTTCTCTTGATTCCACTAATGATTCTCTTAGCCAAGTTACACTTGAGCAAGAAAATAGCTTATTGAAGGGAATTATAGAGAAAGGTGTATACAGGAGCCTTGCCGGGAGTAAGCAATTCGAGGAAATTGTACGCAAGCAAGGAAGGCACCGGAAGAATCAAGGTGTTGGTTTTGAACGAAAGTTCAATGCCAATGGAGTTGAGTGGGAAGAAGATCAATACCCCAAGACGAAGTTTGTTCCTCAACAAGAGAAGTATGATCCTACTTCCTTCAAGGGGACACAAGCTCAAGATGATCTTCCACCACAAGACCACAAGCAAAAAGGCAAGGACAAGCTTCAAGAGGAGATTGATGCATTTGAAGAAGCTCCTAAGGCCTTGGTCAAGTGGGTTCCCAAGACTACGTCAAGTTCTACTTCATCAAGCACGACTACAACTCCAAGGATTCTCATCAAGATGATGTGGATCCCGAAGAAGAAGAACTAGAAAGTTCTTGAGGGTGACTTCGCCAACATTCTTCACTCATATCCTATTGGCAACAACAAGTGCAATCAACCTCCACATCTTGCACTAGTTCAAGGAGTCAGAAACCCTCATGTTGGTAAGGCAAGGGACAAGGTAACCTAATGCTTTCATAGACATTATCTTGTGTGTGCATCACTCTATGTCTATGGATATACTTGTTTGTTCCTTGTGGGACTAACCCGTGTAGGTATTGAAAGTGCAACTCACGCCAAAGGATTGCTCCAAATGATCTTCATCAACATTGAGCATCCACATCTTCAAAACCTACATGAATTCATCATCGACAAAACCCAAGGTTAGTTCATCCCTCTTAGGGGGGATCTCACATCTAGGGGGAGCTTAACTCTAAGAATTGAGTCAAAGCAACTCTAATGATGTGAACACATCAATGCATTATATAAAAGTGGTAACCCCACTTGAGCTTAAACGATGAGTATGACCTATGATCAAGTGTTCTCATTTGACTCCTAAGTCAATATACTCATATATAGATGACCTAGTCATCACCAATTGTTTGATAGATGCTAGAATTGGTTGTGCATGCTTTGCCACATATTTCATTTGCCATTTTATTGTGTGAGCATGTTGGTTGCATATTTAACTCATTCGAGGACATCCACTTGTTGCTTTGATTGATTGGCTTCTTTTTCTTTTGCCAAGTGGATGAACAAGAATGCCTAAGAATATTCTCTAGCTATCTATGTTTTTCTTGTCTCAAACTCTATTCATGCTACATCACAAAATTTGATCAAGTCAGATTCGAACCACTCTGTGTGAGGAGCACTCAGAGTCCCCGATTCGTCATAGACTTAAACTTCCAAAACTTCTTTGTGCGTTTCGGTCTGACCGATTCTTCCATTTCGGTCATACCGAAATCACAAAGTTGATCTAGGTTTTCAATCTCGGTGCAACCGATTTGAACTTTTAGGTCTCACCGAGTTGCTGTAACTGTCAATAGTTATGCATCTCGGTGCCACCGAGTTGTTCCACTCGGTCACACCGACAGGGTCAGGCTAGGAAACCTTCTCCAAACCCCTTTGCCCGCGCATAGCTCGCTCTGCCTCCAAGGTCTCCGGATCGTCGACTTCATCGCCAGCCACCTCCAGTCGCTGGTCTACGCCGCCGTCAACGGAATTCAACCCCGTCGTTGCCGTCGTAGTGAGTTCATCGCCAAACTAGGGTATGGACCCGATCACAGTGCTATCCCTGTCCGATTCCTAGCATATTGTGTTCATCATGATTCTTGCCACGATTGAAACGCTTCTATCCAGCCAAAACAATCCTTAGATTAGATGTGAATTGAAAATTTAGGGTTAGGTTTCCGCCGAAACCATCTCGGACCCACCGAGTTGAAAAACTCGGTTCCACCGATTCGGCTAAGGCCATTGCACAAGTGATTCTCGGTCTAACCGAGAATTGCAAATCGGTGTGACCGAGTTTAGAATTCTGTGAAACCCTAGCAGTCTCGGTGCCACTGAACTGTGACTCGGTCTGACCGAGTTCACTAGTTTAGGTTCCAAAAGCTGCTTCGGTATCACCGAGTTTACAAATCGGTTGACCTGAAATGCTTTCTGTGGAAAACTAAAACTAAGTTTTTGAATCATTCTTTTGCAAAAACCTCTGCATTTTGTGATGCTCATCCATTCTATCTCATCTACAACTATTCACAGGGTCAGCAGTCAGTGTTTGCAGCATGTCAGACCAAAGTGATAGCCAGAACAGGGAAGAGGAGCAGGTTCACATGAGTGAGGGCACTAGTCCCTCTAGCACCTCAGATGAGGGCAGTAGGAGCACTCCAAGCAACTTGCCCAAAGCTGCCACCAGGGCCAGAAGGAAGAGAACCTCAGACTCTGAGGATGAAGACTATGTGGCAGCTGAAGATGAGGCTACTTCCAAGAAGATAGTGCTCAAGAAGGAATATGGCTCAGCTAAAGCCACAAAGCCAGGACTAAACAGGAAGGTCCCTGCCAAGAGGACACCTATGCTGAAAGTCAGAGCTTCAACTCAAGAACCTAAGAAATTTGATCCCAAAGAGCCTGCTGCAGAAGGGAAGAAGAGGAAGGAAAGGGTCAAGAAGACCATGGCCAGAGTTGTTGGACAGCCTTCCATGATGGAAGAGCAAGAGGAAGAAGAAGCTGCTGCTCCAGCACCCAAGGCACAAAAGCTTATGGGTGATGCTATAAGGTCAGGGGCTGCATCATCAAAGCCCAAAGAAGCACCCAAAGCTGCCTCCAAGGCCAAATCTGCACCCAAAAGGAATACCAGGAGTATACCAACTGCTGAGAAGAACAAGGCCCCAGTGCCTGAAGTTGCTGAAGAAGAAGAAGATGAAGGACAAGTTCTGAGGAAGCTAAAACCTAAGATTCCAGAACACAATGATGCTCATCTAGTGGCTGAGAACATGAAGCTGAGGAAGGATGCAGGGCTCAGACAGTGGAGATTGTCTCATCCTTATGCAATCAGAAGGAGGACTGCTGTTGACTACAGGTTCCACACTAAGGAACAGCAGGATTTCTATGAGACTGTGTTGTTGGACAAGAAGCCCATAGTTTGTGACATGAGGTGGGTGGACTGGAAATACATGAAGGCAAATGAGGAAACTACCCAGGAGTGTTTGACAACTTCAAGGCTTGTGGAGTTGATGAGTTTGTTGGACAGAAGTTCACAAACTGGAATGATGAGCTTGTAATGCAATTCTACTCCACAGCTCACTTTTATCCTGATGGCAGAATAGTCTGGATGTCTGAAGGTACAAGGTACCAGTCCACAATTGAAGAATGGGCAAGCCTGATCAATGCATCAGAGTAGGAAGCTGATGAATTGGATGTCTACTCCAAAGAAAATGGATCACAACTCAATGTCACACATGTACAATGAGATCCCAGATAAAGCACTTGAGACTTTCAAGTTTGGGTCTGTCCATTTCCTTCTGTCAGGACTACCAACGATCAACTGGATCCTAAGGCACACTCTCTTGCCCAATTCAGGTGACCACAACATGATCAGAGGCCATGCAATAAACTTGCTACACATATTTGATGTTCCTCAGAAGTTCAAGGTCATGAGCCTCATAGTTGAGACTATCAAGAGGACAGCAGCAGACTAGAAGAGAAGTTGTGGGTATGCCCCACAGATCCAGGAGCTGATCAACTCCAAGATGGGCACAGGCAAATACTTGTTGGACAAGGAACACTTTGCTATCTACCCAGACTTTGAGGACAACCAAGTAGTCATGAATGAGAATGAACCATCCTCAGTGCAAGCACAAGAGAAAAAGGAGAAGGCAAAGAAGGAGAAGGCTGCCAAGATGCCAACTTTAGAGGAGGCATCTGAGTACTTTTTGAAGAGCAAGCAGGACCAGCTTGGTTACTTAATAGCATCAACTCTGAGGATTGAGAAGGGGTTGGCCACCCTAACTCAAAACCAGGAGAGCCTAAAAAGAATCATGGAACAAAAATTCTATGACCTAGATGTGAAAGTAACTGAGATCCAGTCAGTTGTGGAGCAGCTTCAGGATGATATGCAGGAGAGGAAGGGCAAGACAACCACTGATGCATTTGCCAGAGTGCCTCGAGCTCAGAGATCAGTTGCATAGCCAGTGACAGACACCAGAGCCACTTCATCTGCACCAGCTACAGCTCCAGTGCAACCAGCTCCAGCACCAACTCCTCCAGCTCCATCCACATCAACTGAAGTCTTCGTCCAAGGAGCCATCTCTACACCACCACCTGAAGATCAAGCATGAGAGATGAAATAGTACTATGCATTTTCTAGGAACTTTTTGGTAACTTGTTGCCAAAGGGGGAGAAAAATGTATAGATCATAGGCTTCAAGAGAGAGAGAGAGTTTGCTTTTGTTCTCTCTTGTCTTCGTGGTTGAACTTTATTTGCTTTTGCTTGCTTGAGATACTACTTATTGACTGTGTGATACAATGATGATCATGTGTTTGATCATATGCTATATTAATGATTTTTAGATGACAATATCTCATTTATCTTTATATGATCATTCACTTTGCTTGGTGATGAGTGCATGTATTCAATCTTTAATATTTTGAGCGCTCCACCAAGATGTATGTGACATGGAAGAGTAACCCATGAGCCTAACTTCTTGTGTGTTTGCAGTCCAAAGCAAATATTAAACTATGCACAAATTTAGGGGGAGCTCTTGCTTATCACATACTTCTCAAAGCAACGATGTTTTTCAATCTTATTATCTTTTGTTGAAGCTTTGATCTATATGTTGTCATCAATTACCAAAAAGGGAGAGATTGAAAGTGCAACTATCCCTAGGTGGTTTTGGTAATTCCTAACAACATATAGCTCACTGAGCTAACATCATTCCAAGATAAATATTTCAGGAAAGCTCAATGTTTGGCATGGCATGGATGAGGAAAGTGGATCCCTCAAAATTCTAAGGATAAAAGGATTGGATCAAGCTCAAAAGCTCAAGACTCTACATTTTACATTTTAGTGATCCAAGATCACATTGACTCTATAGGAAAAGCCAATACTATCAAGGAGGGATGAGGTGTTGCTTAATGAGTTTCTTGCTTCAAGTGCTTAGTGATATGCTCCAAAAACCCTCAACTACTTTCTCATATCCACACATGACCGAAACCTAAAGTCAAACTCGGCCCCACCAATTCTTTCTATCCGGCGCCACCGAGTTCAGATGTCATAGCCACTGCCACAAACCCTAGGCCAATCGGTATCACAGATAGGGATCTTGGTCTCACCGAGATGGGATTGTAATCTCTTTGTTTCCCTTCGTAACGTTTTGGTCTAACCGAAGTGAGCGATCGGTCCTACTTGCAATGTAAACTCTCTGTTTCCCTTTCGTAACATTTCGGTCTCACCGAAAAGAGCGAATCGGTCCCACCGAGTTTACCTGACCAACTCTCTGGTTAGCTTATTACCAAAATCGGTCTCACCGAGTTTGTGTAATCGGTCTCACCGAGATTACGTTATGCCCTAACCCTAACCATATCAGTCCTACCGAGTTGTATGTCGGTCCCACCAAAATCATTAATGGTCACTAGGTTTACTAAATCGGTCTGACCGAGTTTGTTGATTCGGTCCCACCGAGATTGGTAAATTGTGTGTAACGGTTAGATTTTGTGTGGAGGCTGTATATACCCCTCCACCTCCTCTTCATTCGTGGAGAGAGCCATCAGAACAAACCTACACTTCCAACTTACCATTTCTGAGAGAGAACCACCTACTCATGTGTTGAGGCCAAGATATTCCATTCCTACCATATGAATCTTGATCTCTAGCCTTCCCCAAGTTGCTTTCCACTCAAATCTTCTTTCCACCAGATCCAAATCCTGTGAGAGAGAGTTGAGTGTTGGGGAGACTATCATTTGAAGCACAAGAGCAAGGAGTTCATCATCAACACACCATTTGTTACTTCTTGGAGAGTGGTGTCTCCTAGATTGGCTAGATGTCACTTGGGAGCCTCCGACAAGATTGTGGAGTTGAACCAAGGAGTTTGTAAGGGCAAGGAGATCGCCTACTTCGTGAAGATCTACTGCTAGTGAGGCAAGTCCTTCGTGGGCGACGGCCATGGTGGGATAGACAAGGTTGCTTCTTCATGGACCCTTCGTGGGTGGAGCCCTCCGTGGACTCGCGCAACCGTTATCCTTTGTGGGTTGAAGTCCATGAACGTGGATGTACGATGGCACCACCTATCGGAACCACGGCTCAAAAATCACCGTGTCTCCAAATTGCGTTTGAATTCTCCAAACCCTTCCCTTTACATTCTTGCAAGTTGCATGCTTTACTTTTTGCTACTCATATACTCTTTGCATGCTTGCTTGAATTGTATGAAGATTGCTTGACTTGTGCTAAGATAGTTAAAATCTACCAAAGTCTAAAATTGGGAAAAGGTTAAGTTTTTAATTGGTCATGTAGTCTAATCACCCCCCCCCCTCTAGACTTACTTCAAGATCCTACACTGGGCCTCCCTTGGCCCAATCGCTTCCTCCCCTTGTGTCGAGCCCAGCCCACGTGGCCCCTCCTAGCCTGGCCTGCTTGGGCTATTTATGGGTGCGCAAGGGTGCGCCCCCCCCCCTTTCCTAGGGTTTCCTGCTTCTCTTTCAGACCTTCGGCGGTCTCGTCTCCGCATCCCCACCTACCGTAGATCTCTTCCCCCTCCTCCTCTATCCCTGTCCTTCACGGCCGTGGTGGCCATGGATCGTTCGCGGGGGTCATCGAGCGAGGCCATCTCGGGCCAGAAGCGGCGGCGTGAGGGCTCCGACGATGGGGAGGTGGATCTGGAGCTTGAGGCATCGCTCCGCTCTAAGCTTGAGGCCGAGCAGGCGGCTCAGTCCCAAGTGGCTCGCGAGCGTGAGGCCTGGGTGGCGGGGCCCGAGTGGCTCCAGAGGGACGAGCGCGCTCGGGCGGCGGCGGTGTTGGTGGTGGCATCTGGGTCGGAGCCCCCGGATTGGGCGGATCTGGGTCCAACCACTGGGATGCCGCTGCGGCGGCTGCTAGCGCTGGATCGGCTGTTTGTTCTGCTCCTCCACCTCCCTCACGCGGTCCTCCTCCTCCGGCTTGCGGTGGCCGTTCTGGTGGCGCTTCCTTCGGGCCCGGCAGTCGCCAGATGGGTCACGGGGCTGCTGGTTCTAGCTCTTTTGGCCGTCGCCCTCCGGCCTTCGGTCCTGGCTCCTCCTTTGCTGCCTTGGGTGATGGGATCCTGCCTCATCCCCCTCCTGTGTCGGCTCGTCCACCCCCTCCTATTTCCCAACCACCAAACCCTAACCTCACATGTTTCACGTTCCATCAGCCTGGGCACTTCCAGTCCCACTGTCTCAGTCCTCCCTTTTGTCTGATCTGTAGAGATGAGGGTCATCTCACGGTGGACTGTCAGAACCGCCGCAAGCATGCCTCCTTCAAGCTCTTTGGGCAAGGTCTCCCTGGCTGGTCCTTTTTTGCGCTCGATGGCGAGATCCCTCAGGTGGCGGTGGCCCCTGCTCTTTCTAACGCCGCTATCATAACCATCAAAGACCACAAGATTTCCTCCTAGACCCTCCTGTATGAACTCAAGCTTTGGGATGACGGAGGATGGGATTGGCAGATTAGACAACTCTCTGACTTCGACTTTGTTGTGGTCTTCCCCTCCAAGAGTAGTCTCAAGATGATCTCTTCTTGCTCCAGCTTCACCTTACCCCTCAATCAACTCGTGGTGTCTGTCAAGGCTGCTTCCAATGGTGCTCACCCTATCCCCTCCCTCTCCGAAACATGGGTCCTCATCGATGACATCCCTCCGTCTCTGCGTTCTGCTGACTTTGTCATGGCCTTTGGGGTTCTAGTTGGCAAGCCCATCATGGTGGATACGGAGTCTCTGTCTGTCCTTGGCCCTGTACATCTCAAGATCTGGGCGGTGGATCCCCTCTGCATTCATGGTTCTATGGATGTTTTCCCCTCGTCTGATGGGTTTCGGTTGCGTGTCCGTGCTAAGGGTGGTGCCATCCCCAACATCCCTCCTCCTCCCCTGCCCCTGTCGGCGGAGAATCGTGGTGGTGGTGGGGGGGTGACGATGCTGGCAATCAGAGTGGGGACTCTCGGCCGTGCTTCACCTCTTCGGAATGGGATGGCTTGGGCTCTGAATCCAGGGAGCTCTTCAAGGATATTGCGCCCCAGGGTAAGGCTGATGGAAAGGGCTCTTTGCCTGAATATGCCTCCGATCCGGCTGCGCCGGCTGCTCACGTGGTTGGTACCCTTGTCTCCGGTATCTGCTCCAACATGTCGGTCCGTCAGGGCTCCCCTTCTCTGTCGGGCATTGAAGATCTCCCCGCCTCCCCTCCGCGTGCCTCCCATCCGCGTGCCTCGGCTGGCTCCATTCCCAAGTGCAAGTCCTCAGTCCGGAAGTTCTCGGCTCATAGCCGGGCCTCCTCGGGCACCAAGCTTTCGGTGGCAGGGCTCTGCCGGCGTCTGGATGATGATCTGGGGGATGTGACGGGCCAGGCATACCCGGTGGCGGCGCGTTCTACTCCGCTGCGATCTCCTTCTTCTACGATGCGCAAAAGTGGTTGGCTTCACAACTCTGGGATGCGGGTGGCTGACATGGCCGCTCGTCGTGCGGAGGCTCACGATCTTCCGGCTTCAGCTACTCCTTTACCCTACCCCCCGCTAGTCCCTCCTCCTTCTTCCCCTGTTAGGCTTGTTTTGCCTGCGTATTCGGATGATCATCTATCCAAAGTTCTTTCGGATGTGGGTATTTCTCTTGATCACAACGTGGGCTCTCCTTCCTCCCTTCTTGCTTTAATTCGGGCCAATAAGGTGGCTCGGGCAGCGCTTGCCAACGCTAAAGAGCTTGTGGCGGCTCCTCCTACTCCTCCGGTTGTGGCTGGGGGGGTTTCCGAGGGGGGGATTTGGCTAGCTCTGCCAATCCCCAAGTCATTAAGAAGAAGGGTGCCCCTAAACGTGTTAAAACCTGCTTGGCGCCCTGTAGGTTGAGCTTGCTATCAAGAAACTTTCCTTCAAATGAAATTGCTTTTCTAGAATGTTAGAGGTTTCGGGGCTCGGGGCGCCGGGACCAAATCAAAGACATTGTAAGGGGGGAGAATATTGACCTGATCGGTTTAGTTGAAACCTTTAAACCTTCCTTTTCTCCTCAGGAGCTCTTTGCTGTTACGGGCGTCGACCGTTTTGACTGGAAGTGGCTCCCCTCTTTGGGCCATTCGGGTGGTATTCTTATTGGATCCAAATGTGACGTATTTGATTTGGTTACCTTTGATCATGGCATCTTCTGGGCTAGTGTTGTTGTGTTTCACCGCCAACTTAATACACTTTGGGAAGTGATGGTTGTATACGGCCCGACTGATCATTCTCTTTCTCCCTTATTCCTGGATGAACTCTCTAATAAGGTGGAATCCTGCACCCTTCCCCTGTTAATTGGTGGTGACTTCAATCTGTTGTGGTACCCTTCTGATAAAAATACTAATAACTTCTCCTGGACTTTGGCTGATGCTTTTAATGACTTCATTAGCGATTGCGCTCTTCGTGAAATGCCTAGGGTGGATTCAAGGTTTACTTCGACTAATCATCAGGTTTCTCCTATTCGTTCTGTCTTGGACCGCGTTCTGATTTGCTCGAGTTGGGACTCCCTCTTTCCCCCTGCGTTCCTCAAATCTAAGGCTATAGTTGGCTCGGATCATGCTCCACTCATTCCTGATGTGGGGCTGCACGGCGTGTCTTGTCCCCCTAGGTTCCAATTTGACGCTTCCTGGCTCCTTACCGACGGCTTCCATGATCTCCTTGGTTCTAGAATTGCCGCTCTCCTCTCGACTGGTCGTCACTCTTTCAGTCCCATGGACGATTGGCATTTTTGCTCGTACTCTCTGCACAAGTTTCTGCGGGGCTGGTCATAATCACGTGGTTCAAGAACACAGAGATAAAGCGCTTCTCACTTCTCAGATTGAGGCCTTAGATGCTCAGGCTGATTCTTCTGGCCTGTCTGACTCTGATTGGTCCTTATGTTTTTCACTTGAGCAATCTCTGGTGCAGTTGCACCATCTTGCCGAGGCTTACTGGCGTCAAAGGGGCACGATCAACTGGATTCTTAAAGGAGACTCCCCTATTGCTTATTATTTCGCCATCGCTAATGGTAGGCTGTTGGGTTCTATGGTAGGGTGCGTCGACTTCAAATTAAAAATTCCTACGCGTAGAACAACCAAGAACATGCTACAGGAGATGGATCATAGATCATTACCACTAGACACGCAGTGCTATGCAGCGGAAGAAGAGTTGGGGTAGCACGTCGGCATGGATCGTCTCCTCCTCGTCCGATCTCCCTCGAGCAGCCGATCGTCTGATCTCACGTACAAGTTCGTCGGAGCGGCGCAAGTGCACTGCCTCTAACGGTATTCGCGCATGCAGGAGGAACACCATGCAGCGGACTGCTAGGTCCGATCACACAGTCGGCAGCGAGTGGAGGTGGCTATTCGCAACACATGCAAACCCTAGTGCCAGCGCCGAAGCGATCAACCGCATGAGTTTGCCGCACCTCCACTTTATATAGGCGTCCGTCGCGGGCTCAACACTTGGGCCTCGCACGGACCCTAAAGCCCACATGTCTACTCGGCCACAATCTGAATACAGCTCGGATCACATCCGACCAGTGTCCTCAGATCCGACATCGTAGGTTCCTTCCCTTAAGCGCGCGACCCCTTAGGTTCAAGTCAGCTTGGTCGCAGTTCCGATCACCTCCGACCTGCATGGTTGGTAGCGGCCTCTAGCAAGGCGTGCCGACCACCAAGTATACTATGAAGCTGGTTAGGCGAACATGTACAATGTGTCACACTTCTGTTCCCTTTTTCTCACGATATATGTTGTCGGGCTCAAGGCGAGACTGTCATCCTTGTGCTAGCCCGACCTCTTTCTCGTTCCAGTGATACCGACCACAATCCGGATTATCTCATAATCCTTGTCGCATGGCCATGCTTATCCTGGTCGGATCACACGAGGGGCCCCGAGTATATCTCTCCTGATCAGAGGGGCAAATCCCATCTTGCTCGACCATGTCTCGCATCATGGGATTGGACAAACCCGAAACCTACCTTTGTAACTACCCAGTCATGGAGTAGCATTTGGTCGGCCCAAAGCAAGTTTGTCACCATCCCGAGTACATGCGTCAGCTCAGGTCTTAGGACATAGAACGCATGTTGTACTAGAGACTCACAGATGACATATCGTTGCGTCTCATAGTTGGGTCTGTCCGACTCGGACCTTATCTCGACTCGGATCCGACTATGTCGATTCCGACCAGACCTTTCCAAGTCCATATTATCCGGTTAGCATCCAATGCTCCATGGCCAGTGAGACCGAGCCATCGACCATGTCATATGCTAGTCTAGTCGGCTGCGCGTCCACACAACCCTTTCGACTAGGGACCTTTTAGAACAGTCATCATACAATGCATAGTCCCACAAACAAGTCACGTACTTGCTGATACACATGATTGATAATGTCCAAGGACTATCTTTATTCATAAACACATAGGAAATATCATCATACATGATTGCCTCTAGGGCATATCTCCAACATAGGCGTCGTAGGTGCCTGATTAATAGTTTACTGATTGATGGGATCAGGGTGTCGGACCAAGCTATCATCATGAATCATATAGTCCAATTGTTCTCCTTCCTCCTCTCTGCTAAACCTGGTCAGGGCTTCAGGTTAGCCCCTGCCTTCTGGGCTCTAGGGGATAGTGTTTCCCTGGAGGAAAACCTCGACCTTATGGCTCCTTTCTCTGAAGAGGAGATCTTCTCTTCCATCAGCAAAGCTAACCCTAATTCTGCTTCCGGCTCAATTATGCGGTTATCTCCCTCATTCCTAAGATCAAGGGCCCGGAGCTTATTTCTTAGTTTAGGCCTATTGCGCTTATCAATCATTTTGCCAAATTCCCTGCCAAATGTTTGGCCACTCGTCTCACTCTTGTGGCTCATCATACCCTATCGCTTACGCAATCTTCTTTTGTCAAGGGGCGCTTTATTCTTGATGGGGTACTCTGCCTTCATGAGGTCATCCATGATATTCGCAAAGCTGGTACCCAGGTTGTCATTCCAAAGCTAGATTTCAAAAAGGCCTACGATTCGGTTAGTTGGGGCTTCTTAAGCCAAGTCTTGCTAGCTAAAGGTTTTGATGGCGATGTGGTTCGTCATATCATGCAGTTGGTCATGGGCGGCCATACTTCCATTTCGGTCAATGGGAAAGTTAGCAATTTTTTAAAAAACTCTAGAGGCCTGCGGCAAGGGGACCGGGCCTCTCCCGTCCTCTTTAATTTTATTGCAGATGCTCTCGCTAACATCTTATCTAGGGTTGCGGAGGCCGGCCACATTACTCCTGTTAACTCCCACCTCATTCCCCAGGGGATTACTCATCTGCAATATACAGACAACACGATTATTATGGTGGAGCTTAATGATCATTGTCTCACCCACCTCAAATTTCTTCTGCTATCTTTCGAAGCCCTCTCTGGTCTTAAGATCAACTTCTCTAAAAGCGAGGTCATTGTTACTGGTGTCTTGGATGACGAGGCATTGCGTATTGCTTGCCTTTTGAATTTCTCCCTTGGGTCCTTTCCTCTCAAATACCTTGGCCTACCCATTTCCTCCGACAAACTTCTTGCTAAAGACTTTGCTCCCACAGTGACCGAAGTGGGCAATCGCGTTATGCCCTGGAGGGGTAGATATAATACCCAGGCTGGTAAAGTAGCCCTCATTAATGCATGCCTTTCTTCCCTCCCAATGTACCTTATGGGTTTCTATCTTCTTTCGATTGGCACTCACGCTGGGTTTGACAAACATAGAGGTGTGTTTTACTGGAACGCGGCTAACAACAAACGCAAATACCGCATGATCAAGTGGGATCTGATCTGCCGACCCAAAAGCCTTGGGGGGCTGGGTATCATTAATACTCTTGTCATGAACAAATGCCTGATCATCAAATGGTGGTGGAAGATCATGACCAACACCTCGGAAAGACCTCTTTGGCTTCAAATTCTCAAAGCCAAGTACTTCCCTACTTCTAGCCCTATGTCTGTCCCTGCCTCTGGAGCGTCCTAGCTCTGGAGAGACCTTGTTAAGCTTAGGCCTATTTTCCAAGGCCTCGTCAAGTTTGTCGTTCACAATGGTAGATCCACTAGATTTTGGCTGGATTGGTGGTGTGGCTCGACCACGTTGGGTGTTGCTTTTCCTATTCTTTTTTCCTACTGTCCTGACCCTGAGATCTCAATCTTTGAGCTCTCTTCCAATAATTGGGATCTGCATCTTCGTCGTACTCTTTCCCCTGAAGAGTTGGGTGACTGGCAACGTCTTGCTGCCTTTTTCCCGGTGCTCTCGGAGGAGGAGGACTCGGTGGTGTGGCCTCATTCGTCTTCTGGTCGCTTTTCGGTGAAATCACTTTATGGCAAACTTATCTCGGGTTCTACTACTTCCAAATTTAAGTGGATCTGGAGGACTCGTATTCCCCCTAAGATCAAGATCTTTCTCTGGCAAGCTTCTCGCGGGCGGCTCCCAACTGGTGATCAGATTCGCAAACGCAATGGGCCTGGGTCTGATCGCTACGCCCTTTGTGGGCTGAGAGAAGACACTATGCATGTTTTCTTCTCCTGCGTTCTGGCTAAGTTAATTTGGTGTTGTATCAAATCCTGGTTGCATGTTGCCTGGAGACCGTCTTCCTTCTCTGAGCTGCGTTCCCTGGCTAAGAATCTGGTTGGGGCCTAGAGGAGAATTTTCTGGGTGTGCTTTGTTGCGATGTGCTGATCTCTATGGACGACTAGAAACAAATTTACCATTGAGCATGTCTTCCCTGCTAAACCCATTGATTGCTTATTTAAAACTTGTGTGCTCTTGCAGCAGTGGAGATTATTGATTAAGGAGGTGGATAGGGATGCGCTTGATATGATGATTTCCAAGATCCGGGCTTCTGCTATCTCGCTATCTCCACCCCGTGACGGCAGCTAGGTGTTGCTGGCCCTATGTTTGGTGTCTTTAGTCCCTCCAGCCTGCGTGCCGTGTACTGGTCTGGGAGCTGTGTACGCTACCTCTTCTTCCCTTTTCATGTTGAGTGCTACTCTTAGTGTCGACTATATTGTCGGTCTTGTTTGTTTAACTCTGTCTGGTGGCTTTATTTATAAAACCGGGCTTCGGCCTTTTATCTAAAGAAATACTAGATATACCCGCTCCGTCCACTTGGGTTATCGATGTTTTCCGTGACTTGTTCGTCCGCCAATGATTCTCTCCTCGGTGGGCTGCAAATTGAAAATTAAAATAGTACTTCCTCTGTCTCAATATAGTATGCATAGGTTTTCGTGAGAGTCCCTCACAAACTTTGAGCAAGTTTATTGAAAAACTATCTATGTTTACAATAACAAACATGTACTATATTAAAATATATTTCATGATAAATCTAATGTTTTGATTTGGTCTTTCAGACATTGACATTTCTTTCTATAAATTTGGTCAAAATTTACGAGGTTTGACATAAAAAAATTCTAATGCACACTATTTTGGGACGGAGGAGTATGTGCCACTTGGTCTACTGTATGCTCCATGTGGAGCTGTTTGCTGCTGCTTAACATGCTGTGCCGAACTTATTCTAGGAGTAGTCGCATCAAATTATTAGTGGCGAAAAGATAGATTCACCTTCTCCAACTGCCAATTTTGAACCACTAGCTGACTTCAAAGCGGAGTGTGTTCAAGTTCCCTCGCACTTCCGTCGCGAGACGGCCCGCGAGTGACCAGTGACAAGAGCACTAGAGCAGTAGTCCCTACCCCCTAGCAACTTGCTCGACTGCATGTAGATTGGTTACCTGTTGCTCTGGCCGGTGACAGTACAGCGTAGCGGCTGGCGTGTTGCCATGGACTGTCGGGCACGGGACACACAGTAGTACTCCTACATCACGAGTGGCTTGTTGTTAGGGTTAGCCGTTGCATTAAACATGATCATCTGCTTCTTGGGGTTAACTGTAGGCTCCCGTGACGTACGTACAGAACGGAGTAGGGGAGACTTCTCCGCCGTCCGCCGTCCGCCGTCCCCAATGTATAAAGCTAGAGCTACGCTAGCTCCTGTCGCCGGCCTATGATCAGCAACGCATGCGGCTGGAGCGATGGGCGACGTGATGCGAACGCAAAGCCAACTTTTATGCGGGGAAAATGATACTTATCGACCGATTGATCACGCATCAGCATTCGGCCGTCTCGAACGTGTGTGCTACCTGTCCCTACTCCCTCGTGGTCAAACAGTGAAAAAGAAAGCCACCCTGCAGTGACAGGCCCCACCACTACCTTATCCTATTGGAAACATCATATTTTATTTTATTTTGCAAACTAACGCATGATCCATTCTAGAAAACAGACACAAAAATCGTCCGGCTTTAAATTTAGGACCGCAAGCAATACCGAACTGACGACAGTTTTGGAAGTTCCCTCAAGCGAACGATTTAGGGAGGAACGATCCAGCGAACGAGATGCTCTTTCTCGAGCATTCACTTCAGTGGGGATCCTGCGATTTCTTTTTGAGGCAAGATCCAGTGAATGAGACGCCCTTTCTCGAGCGTTCGCTTCAGAGTGGATCCAGGGAATGAGAAGCCCTGTCTCAAAGGCCCAGATAGCTGATTTTTATACAGTATTAGGAAAAGATCTATAGATAATATGGATATTAATGGCGCACTGCTATATAGCAGTGGCGCACCATGTGTTGGTACGTCATTAGTGTTCAAATATTAATGGCACACCATATCCACGGTGCGTCACTATTAATAATTTTTTATTATTTTTTCAAAACTAGTAATGGCGCACCACATCCTCGGTGCGCCACTACTAATAATTTTTTTTCAAAACTAATAATGGTGCACCACACCTCGGTGCGCCACTACTAAATTTTTTTTATTTTTTTTTCAAAACTAGTAATGGCGCACCGTGGGTGTGGTGCGCCATTACTAGTTAAACTAGTAATTGCGCACCACACTCACGGTGCGCCATTACTAACTTTGCCCAAAAATTCCACCGAATACAGCCCCCGTGGACCGTCTTTTCAGTTTTAAAAAAATAAAATAAAATGATGGAAATGTCAAAAAAACAAAATAAAATAAGTTTCCCATGTGATATGTGGTCTAATTGTTGAGAAAATTTACAAATATGAATTTCGACTTTATTCACAAAATCTCTCTGGAATTTTTAAAATGGACATAACTTTTGCATACGAACTCGGATTAAAAAAATTATATGAAAAGTCATCTACTCAAAAAGTTACATCCGAATTCAATAAGAGGAACCCGTTGAAGATTTTCAGAATTTCCAAAAACCTAACAGAAAAAAAATACGGGGCTTTTAAGATCTAGAGGGGGAAAATGAAAACAAAATTGGAACTTAGTAGTGGCGCACAATTTGCTAGGTGCGCCACTAGTAAGAGTAAAAAAAAATAGTTTTGATTTTTTTTTTGAAAAAATGTTCAAAATATGATACGTAATATGAACGGAAGTTTGAAATATTTTTTCAAAATTTCATCACACTCATGAACATGAACAAAGTCCTAGACATCAACAAGTTTTAATAGGATTGATATGCTAGATATATCAACAAGTGCTTGTTAAGTGACCTGGTGCTGGGATTGGATAGAACTTTGAAATTAAGCGTGCTTGGGCTGGAGTAGTGTGAGGATGGATGACCTTTCGGGAAGTTTGACCACGGGGTGTGATTTGACTTGAAATTAAGCATATTGACCCGAGATTAAGCCATAGTGACCCGAGATTAAGAAAAAATCGAAAAACAAAATTTTAAAAAAAATTGGAATAAATTTTCCAAAAAAAATTGAAAAATAATTGTTAGTAATGGTGGCGCACTTCTATGTGGTGCGCCATTACTAAGTCAGATAGTAATGGCGCACCGTGTGATATACTAATGGCGCACTTCCTGGTGCGCTATTAGTATAGTATACTAATGGCGCACCAGGGAGTGCGCCATTAGTATTAATTATTAGTGACGTGATGCTAGTGGCGCACCTGTAGTGCGCCATTAATGGCCAAAACAGGTGCGCCACTAGCAAGCCTTTTCCTAGTAGTGATAACAACAAAAAATTGCCATCAATAAAGAAATTTATTTCTTATACAGATAAAATTTAGAATTACCATGCTTTAATTTGTAAAAATTGCCATGCTATACTTTATAAACTTATCATCCTCTAATTTATAATTTACAATGGTATAGTCAAATAAATGTGCCATGTTATGTGGAAAAGTAAATTTGACATGCCCTAATTTATAAACAGCCGGAATGGTCCGATGGCAACTTTAATGGATTTTTTTATCTAGATCATGCAAAAAATATATGGGTGATTAACATGGCAAACTAAGAAAACATTGGCTTCTCTAATAAACATAGAAAAAATATAAAAATTCTATAGTGTTCACATGGCAAATTCTGTTCCGCAAAAAAAGTTTGCGCTGTGAGAAGGTGAAAATTTGCCACTAGTACATACAAAATATATTTACCATGGTTTGTTAAATAGATTTGCCATAGTAAGTCCGACAAATTTTCCGTGATCCAAAAAAAAAATATAGTTATCAGACAAAGAAAATTGCCATGGTCTAATTAATAGAAATAAATAATTAAATTGCCATGCTACCTACAATAGAGCAACCATGGTATAATTAATAAATTTGTCATGGTCTAAATAATAAATTTGCCAGGGTCTAATTAATAGAAATTTCATGGTCTAAATAATTAAATTGCCATGCGACCTACAATAGAACAACCATTGTCTAATTAATAAATTTTCCATGGTCTAAATAATAAATTTTCAATGCTCTGAATAACAAAATTGCCATGCTACATACAATAAAACTACCATGGCCCAGTAATAAATGTGGCATTGTCTAATTAATAAAATTGCCATTGCCTGAATAATAAAATTGATATGGTGCCTACAATAAAACTACAATGGTAACAAATTTTACATGGTCTAAATAGTATAACTGCCATGCTACTTATAATAACAATTGCATATGACAACTTTAGGAAATTTGTTCTCTAAAAAACACACGCCAACTTTTGGAATTTGTAATGGGTACATGGAAAATTTAGGGATTTTTTTTCTTTGAAAAGATGGAAAATTTAGGGATTTGCTCTAAGAACATGGCAAGTTTCTGAAATTTTGAAATGGGCAGATAGCAAATTTAGGAGGTTTATTCTTTAACAAAGATGGATATGTAGCAAATCACCAAGGGCACAAGGCAAATTTAGGAGATTTGTTTTTCGAAAAATATGGCAACAATAGGATTTGCCATGGGAACATGAAAAATTTATGATTGTTGCCATGCTATAGAAGGGAAATCTGCCATGTGTTCAATAAAAGAGTGTGCCCCATAATATTCAGGTTAAACTTCAATGCTTAAGAAACATATCATGCAATGAATCCGCTGACCCGTAGAAACATTTTTCCATGACGCGGTAAAAGTAAATGTTTTTCTACTTTTTGAAACATTTTAACAACTCGCCATGTTCTAGAAAACATAATTCCCTAAAATTGCCATGCGATTAATCCAAACATTTTTACACAAAAATGACATGTTCATAGATCATTTTTTTCATAAATTTGCCATGATGTAGGAGACAAGTTTTTCTAAAATTTTCCAAATGTAAAACATGTATAAAAATGTTTTTATGTATATAGAAAATATGCAATGTGTATGAAAAAGATAGACTTCAAGTTATGTATTTAACAAAATGTTAATCGCGTGTTTATAATGTGAAAAATATACCTAATATATACGAGAAATGTAGACTTGTGTCGAAACAAATCTGAAGAAAAGCGAAAACAAAGAAAGAGAATAATAAAAAATTATTGAAAACCAAGAAAAGAAAAAAAATGAAAACTCCAAAGTTTAACGAAATAAACCCAAAAAATTATGAAAAGGAAAGAAAACTAAAGTATACGGAAGAAAATAAGAAGAACCGATCAAGAAATGAAGAAACCCCGAGGGAAAAACTAAAGAGAATGAAAAGGAAAAAAAACGAAAGGGAACCGAATGGAAGAACCATCTAAGCAGCCATGAGCGACCAAATGAATGGGCTGGCACATTACTATAGAGTATAGGAAATCCTCCAGATGAAAGTTTCTTCGGTGGCGGCTCCCTGAAGATGGAATAAAGGTCTCCCCGCCTAGCCCCCGTTCCGGCGGTGCATCTAGCATCGTTGTTGGGCGTGTGGAGGTGTGTCTCCGGCAGATCTATCTTTGGTGGATTTGCTCGGATCTCGTCGTTGTTCGTCTACGTTCATGTGTCTTCGGTTTGGATCCTTCCGATCTACGTTATTTTTCATCGGCGGCGGTTGCTGTTTTGGGGTGCTGGTCCTATGGGGCCTTAGCACGACGACTTCCCGACTGTCTACTATAACAAGTTGTGCCCGGCTCCGGCGATGGAGGGGCAATGACGGCGGCGCGCCTTCGGCTCGCTTCGGTGCTTGTAGTCGTCGCTAGGTGGTCTACGAATCTGGATGTAATTTTTATTTCTGGTATTCGTTGTACTGCCATGATTGAAAATGAATAGATTGGAAGTTTTTCCACAAAAAAAAACTGAGATCTCCTAATTGGCGCGATAAGTAGCGCTCACACGCAGTAGTAGATGAGTCGCCTCACTTTTTTTTCCCAACTTTGGTTAACTGGTGGACCCTGCGACCGTTGACCAGTGCACCAGGGATCGTTGACCATTGATAGTGGATAGTTGCATGTTGACTTTAGCAAAAATGAAAAATTCCTCAAAAATAAAAAAGTTTGAGAAATTTTAATTTTTAGAAATGTTCATGAAATTTGAAAAAAATTAAAGTTCACAAAGTTGACAAAAGTTCACGGATTTGAAAAGAAAATGAGGACTTGGAAAGTTCATAATTTGGAAACAGTTCACAAAAATGAAAAAAACACACTCACAAATTTGAACAAAAAACTTCACAAATTATTTGAAATTTTTTGTAATTTGAAAGTTCACGAGTTTGAGAGAACAATTCATGACAAATATAAAGTTCACAAAAGATGGATACAGTTTTACATGTTGAAAAAATATCAAAACTGACAAAAAAGGGAAAAAGAAAAACGAAATAAAAAATAAAAAGGTAATAAAATGAAAACAAAAATGGGAAACTGGTAAAAAAATACATGGACCGGCCGAGTTAGCTAAATGCCTTTTAGTGATATAT